>NC_056750.1:206797027-206839801 GCF_019279795.1 Protopterus annectens
CAGCATAGGACAACTGTTTGAGACCCGTAATCCTCTTGGTGAGGTACTTATGTGGCCTTTCCAGCTGTTGCAGATGTCTTGTGAGGTACTTTCCAAGAGGGGTGTTGTACTCAATAATGGGTCTAATGAGTGCCGAGTAGAGGGGAACAATGACCACTTTTTTCCTGGATTAGAACCCTTTCGTGATGAGGTGTGCCACGTAGAAGGATTTTCTGACTACTGTGGCAATGTGACTATTAAAGGAGTAACTACTGTCCACCTGAGTCCCAAGGTCTCTTATCACACCTTCGGCATTAAGAGGACTGCCGCCTATGTGGTAGTTCATGGGAACAGAGTTTTTACCAAAGGGGATGACCATGCACTTTTTGGCATTTAGTTTGAGGCCATGACTGTGACACCAGGCATCTTTCTCAGTGAGGCCCTTCTGTAGGATGTCCACGCCATTGGGGACTCTACTGTGATACCTAGTTTGCAGTCATCTGCGAATTTCGTCAGCCATAGGCCCTCTGTGTTAGCCCTCACTTCAGAGAAGTAAATACCAAAAAGGATAGGACCCAGGACTGAACCCTGTGGTACTCCACTTGTCACTGGTTTGAAGTCTGATTTGGAGTCTGCAACTTTTACAGTGTGGGTTCTGTCAGTGAGCCAGTTGGCAACCCATCTTGTGACATAGGGATTTATACCCAGTTTAGTGAGTTTATCTAGAATTCCAGAATGGGGGATGGTGGTGAAAGCCTTGGAGAGGTCAAGATAGGATGTGTGAACTGACTTTCCCTTATCTACGTCTTTGGTGACTGTTTCAAAGAAGTCACTTAGTTTCAGGAGGCATGATCTGCCTTTCACAAACCCGAACTGGGTGGGGTCCAGGGTTTGGAGGTTACCTTTGTCCGTGTTTCTGAGTTCCATGACGATGCGTTCCATGGCCTTGCAGACTAGGCTCATCAGGCTAATAGGACGATAGTTTCCGGGGTCCGTGGTGGCTCCCACTTTGTGGAGTGGTGTAACTATTGCTGTGTGACATTCAGTGGGTACAAAGCCTGACGTGATGCTACAACTGAACATGGTGCTTAGGTGGAGGGGCCAGTTCGTTCTGAAGTTTGGTAGAATGCAGCTTGGGATGTTGTCTGGTCCCATGGAAGCTGTGTTTTTGGCTTTGGAAAGTGCAGTTTTTACCTGCACAGTTGTGATTTCAGGGGCTCTGCATTCCTCCGGTATAGATATGGGCCCTTTAGGGGGTGAGAAGGGGGATAAAGTTAGCACTGAACCTATCAGCCAGGATGTTGGCAATATCAGTTGCTTCTATAATTTAATTGCCATTGTGCTGTAGCTCAGAGCAGACCTGGGTATTGCTATTGAGATTCTTGACATAGCTATAGAATGCTTTGTGGTTGTTCTTAGAATGAGAGGCGATCTTGTTTTCATAGCTAGCTTTGGAGGATTTTATGAGGGATCTCAGTTTCTTACTGAGACTGACCAGGGAGCTCCTCCACTCATGGGATTGTACTCTCTTCTGCAACAGTTTCTTCCTTCTGTTGTAGAGTTTGTTTATAGCGGGGGACCACCAGGTTGGCTTCCTTTTTTTGGAGGATAGCATCTTGGTTCTGTTAGGGATAGCATGATCCATGCACTTGTGTAAGTGCTTATAGAGTGCATTTTTGTAGGATTCTGCAGTCATAGCTGCAGTGCCCATCTGCAAGGATGTCATGAACTTTGCCACTTCTGTCTTAAGAAGCATGAAGTTGGCTTTGGAGAAATTTTTTACAGTGGTTTCCTTAATGGGGAGTGGGGGCGGAATGTGGATATCTATGGTGATTAGCTTATGGTCGGATCTGACCAATGAGGAGTTGACTTCAGGTGTGGAACACCGGTCACTCATGTTGGCATTGACTAGGTCTAGGGTATTGTTGCCTCTGGTGGGGGTGTGAATAAGTTGATCCAAGGCATTGGAGTTTATGAATTCTAGAAAGCGTTGAGCAAAGGAATTGGTACATGAGTAGTTTTCCCAGTTAATGGTGGGGTAGTTGAAATTGCCCATTATTAGGGTGTTTGGTTGGAACATAATATTTTCCAGTATGTCAAGAAGAGAGGAGTGGAAGTCCTGGGTCATGGTGGGGGATCTGTAGCAAACTACAATTTGGATTGCAGTTTTGCTCAGAATTAGTTGCACTTGGATAATTTCGGATGCATTGTGTTGGGCAGCTAGCCTGGAGGTATGGATATCCTTAATGAATATGGACACACCTCCATTTTTGGTGTTTTGGTCCAGGTTAGATGACCGAAAGGTATGATACGAGTTATAGCCGGGTAATGCAGGGGTGCTGTCCGGAGCCTTGAACCAGGTTTCAGTAACAGTACAGATATCAATGTTCTCCATTTTGAGGAGTGCCTCGAGTGAGTGCATTTTGAGATTTAGACTAGTAGCATTGAGTAGCATTACCCTCAGTTTTTTGCTTGCCTGTACCTGCTACGGTTGTGGGTTTGTCATTTGGACCTTGCCTAAAAAAGGCACTATAGGGGTGGCAGTAGCCTTGGCCAGTATCCGGAATCCCAGGGGCAACAGGTGCAGGCCATCTCTGGTAAAGCATCTTGGCCTGTCGATCATGTCTTCCCAGGCAGACAGATACTGAATTCCCTTAGAATGACACCAGAAGCTTAGCCAATTGTTGAATTCATTCATTTTGTCCTTGTACTGTGGTATCATTCTGGGCGAAGGTAGGATGCTACTCAGGGCTAGGGTCATACCTGCCTGGATTACAAGATGGGAGAGCTCTTCCATGTATCTTTTCATGTAGTCCAGGGAAGTACGTCTCAGGTCATTCACACCAACATGGACAATGACAGAGTCATATATGTACTTGTTGTGGAGTGACCTGAGTGCGTGGGTTATGTGGCAGATCCTGGCACCCGACAGGCAGATGACAGTAACCTTCTCCTTGTCTAGTCTGGTGAGTGGAACATCAGTGTGCCTAACTATAGAGTCACCCATGACTAACGTGTTGGGTACGTTGGTTTGCCTTATGGGCTACCGTTGAGTGGCACACTGAGTCTGTGGTTTGTGTCTTTTGGGTTGTGTGGAGGGGTGGAGGTTGCTTGCATTTCTGCTTTGGAGATCTCTCTTTTTTTTGGCCACATTATTATTGAGAGCCTCAGCAAATGTTTTTGTGTATCTATGTGTGGGTTTTGGTGGTGTAGGTTTATTGGGTCTACGTGATGAGTGCAAGTGTTTACCTTCTCCTCTTGATTGACAGGTTCAGTCTTGGGTTGAGAGAGTTTGCTTCCAGTTTGGCTAGATAAATGCATCTCTCACAGGTTGTAGTGTTGGGTGGTAGGAAGAAAGGGTTGTCAGTGTACATGAGGCAATTGCTACATTGCCTCAATATGCCCAGATTCATCAGGTAGACAGGAGAGAACACCGGGAGTTGCCTGGGGAATCACTATTTTCCTCTAGATAAGTGAGGAAAGTAAGTACTGGAGATGTTTTCCTCTAAGCAACTGAGGAAGATAAGTACAAAAAAACAAAAACAAAAAAACTGTTAATCACTGAGTAATGAGGAAGGCTGAGTGCTGTAGTAAATTGTAGTTTATTTAGTGCTTACAACAGTTCTGATTTAGTGCTAAGCACGAAAAAGTAGATTCAAGTGCTAAAATTAAGAATCTGGCTAGTTCTAAGGGAAAAACTGAAGAGCAAACTTTGTGGCGCCGGGAATAGTTTAACCCTAGCTAAGCGGCGCTGTCAGATGCGCAAACTCTCACAAACCCGTGCAAACACTGGTTCTTAACTCAAAGTTGAATTTTAGCATGTCTACCCATGGATCCTCCTATTTCTTCTCACTCTTTGGTCCAGCAGTTTCTGAAAGGGGTTTTGCATGTGAGACCACCAAGGAAGTGGGTGTCGCCTATGTGGGATCTTTACTTTGTGTTGGAAGAGTTAACTCTGTCTCTTTGAACCAACTCATCAGACCTAATTTATGGTTCATGATTGGAAAACTGCGTTACTTATTGCTCTGACATCTACAAGATGACTGTGAGTTGCAAGCTGACATGGTACATGAACCCTGTTTCATTTTCCATAGAGATAGGGGTACCTTAATAACAAATCCCTCATTCGTGCAAAAAGTTGTTTCAGAGTTTACTTTGAATCAAGCCATTAATCACCTTATTTTCTATCCCAAACCTAAAAGTCATAGAAAAAGGATTTTTCATACTCTGGATGTGCAAAAGCAATTATCTTAACAGAACCAAGTCCTTTATCTTCCATGATGGGACAAGGAAAGGGGCAACCTGTGTTAAAACTGACAATTTTCAGATGGTTGTTTCTTGCTATTGCTTTTTGTTGTTTCCATCCTGGTAAAATCACTTCAGGTAAGGTCAAGGCACACACTACTAGAGCCTTGTTTTCAGTGGCATACTGGAAAGGGGTTGACTCTAGAAGCATTCTAGGGGCAGCTGCTTCGTCCTCTTTGTATAATTTTAGAATGTACTACAAACTTGGATTAATTTTCTAAGTCCAGAACAGACTTTGTTCGGTCCATATTCCAAGGACTCCTGGATCCAAATCTTTCCTCCTCCCAGGTTGGTTAAGCTGTGGTAATTTACCTATTTACCTGAAGACTACTGCAACAGTGGGAGTCATGAACATAGTACAGTTGTGTGAGTTGCACTTACCTATAACAGTAGATGTTTGATGAAATCTACTGTAGTAGCTGCATCCACCCTCCACCTTCTATCTCCCTCTTTTGTCTTTATATAGTTATGTTTTAGGTAAAATTATGTGTTCCTAACTGTGCATTTTGTCAGCATAGTAGGCTGTTTCCTTTTGGGAAGCAAGAAAGTCCTGAAGAGTTTTGGTGCCCAGGCAGCTGTTTTCTCCCTTTGGGACTTGAGCTTTAACAACCTGGGAGCATATGTGGGGGAAGCAAAGACTTTGGAAGATTAGTCAGCCATTGTATCCTCAGCAGAATATAAGCCATATAGCTAAGGCTACGACAGTAGTGATTTAATAGAGAATCTACTGAGCTGATGTTGTCAATTTTCATTATGTCCACAGCCTGTGGGTTTGGATCTGATCCCTCAAATCCGATTCAGCCATTGCAAAAGCTTATGGCACCCCAAAAACCCCTGACCTTCTCCTTTACCATAATGCACCAAACCAAGTACCTCAGATCTCATTTGCCACTATACACGAAAGATGTGGTAGCTGTGCTCTTGAGCAGATAAGTCTTTCTTTAGATTTCATAATGTTATCTCCTCTGTATTTAAAACCTTTAAATTCCTAGGTTCTTTTTTTTCCCTTACCTTCCGCTTGACTCTGTTGCAGTTTTTCCCCCTAGTTTTAATATATTATGTCCCTTTTTCTTCCTCTCGTACATTTTTTGTATCATGATATTATTGTTGGTATTCCTTTTCCCTCTACAGTCTGTGTAGTCTTTACTTACTATAGCTGGTAATTTTTAATCTGATGATGCTAATCTTCATTCATTCATTCATGATGGATGGGTCTCAGTTCTGTCCTCTGAACCAGCTCGGCCATTATAACAATCTTGCTCCAGCCAAAAATATCTCGAGCTAAGATTACTCATTGTGCCCCTCTCCCCCTCTCCTCATCTCCTCAGATCTTGTTTGCCTCATAGAGTTTCAAGATGCATCAGGCCAGTTCTCCAGCTAAGTGATTTGTTTTTTCAATAATATTTCTTCTACATTTGGGATTTTTCTCTCATAATCCTTTCCTTATCTAGTTGTTTACTTTTAGATATAGCTCTCCTCTGTGTGTGAGTTTTTTCTCTGTCTTCTTACCGTTTTTGGTATTTCTTTGTACCATTGGTTGTACAGGCTCCTCCCTTACCTCTGTGGTAGTTTCTAATACCATAGTTTGCATTCCCTCCTTTCTCTACCTATTTACCCTTTGGGTATACTTTTATTACCATCATTGGTAACTTTACAAAAAAAAAGACACTTTCTTCTCTTTTTCCTTGTCTGTGTGTGTGCGTTGTACAGGTAATTGTGACATGATTTTTATTTTGCTGTTTTTTCACTATATATATATTGTGGGTTGTACTTTCTAATATGGCAGATAAGAAAGCCACAACAGGTTTCAAACAATGTGATAAATGTGGCAGGAAGATGCCTAACTCCGCTGGGCATGTTTCCTGTGTCCGTTTGCATTGGAGTACTCCACTTAAAAGTTCAACCTCTGTGCGAGCTCTCTAAGGGCTTTAGTGCCAGCACCTTAGTTGAACGTAAGAATAAGTTGATATTAAAGGGTTTTCTAAAAAACCCTTTCTTTGAGGCTTTTTCTGAGGTGGAGGTCTCAACCCCTCCTAAAAAAGAATTGAAAAAGAAGAGACACACTCAATACCATCTTCTCCTCATTCTCTGGAAATTTATTTTATTTTATTTTACATTTGTTAACCGGGGATGTCTGACTGAGCCAAAAAGGCCCTTTTCAGCAGAAGCCTGGGGAGAAAAGCTCCACATAAAATTACAGATAAATATAGTTATTTAGACATGGCCAGTATACACACAAATTACAAAAGGCATGATTTTACAGAGGTATGCAGCACATCAACAGTTACAGTGGAGAGAAACAAAAAATATTAATTTAAAAATAAAGGTAATTAATAGATTTGTGGTGTACAGCTGAAATTTGGAACATAAGTAGAATACATACATAGTACACAGTGCATACATTGTAGATTAGCCAGTCTTTGTGAGTAAGATTGAAAAGTATTATCAAGTACTTTAGGTTTAGTATGTGTACCTTATCCGCTTTCACTAGCCTGGGGAGCAATCATGGCACTGCCAACTTTGCCTGAGATGTTGCATCTCCAAAGCTATTGTAGCTGTTGGTGACTTCTAGTAGTAGTTTGCTTGATGATCTAAGAGGCATTTTGGCCGAGTGATGTACTAGGTTTTTGATGGCAGGACACTTATTGGGGAGGTAATAGATCGAATGACAGAGGCAGAGCTGATTGTAGGTTAGGAGGTTGGGCAAGTCAAGCCATTGGAGCTGTTTCAAAGCAGTACAGTGATGAGTTCTATATGAGCAATTTGCAGCAAAGCGGGCAGTTCTGTTATAGCAGGCTTCTATTTTGCTTAGTTCAATTTTGTTGAGATTAGTCAGAATGGGAGATGCATAGAGTAGGATGGATAGAAGCTGGGAGCGAGCAATGGCTGATCTTGTGTTGTTGGTAAGAAATGGTTTGAAATAGAGTAATCCCAGTTTGGCATGTACTTTTTTAATAGTTAAGTTGAGTTGACTATCATATTTTAGGTGGGAGTCTATGGTTATTCCCAATAGCTTAGCCTGTACCACTGGAGCGATTGGAGTAGCATTTGTGGAGTATATAGTGAATTGACTGTTATCAGTGTTTTTGTTAGAACTAGTTATAATCATAAGCTGAGTTTTCTTTGGATTTAGGATAAGTTGGACTTTGGTAAGGTAGTTCTCAACGTCAGAGAATGCTAGTTGAGTTGTTTGCAGGAGGGTGGGAATGTTTTGTGCAGCACAGATTAAGGTAGTGTCATCTGCATACTGAATGATAGATGCATGCTGTGTGGAGGTATGGAGGTCATAGGTAGGTACTAGGCTATCAGCCCAAGGGCCTACGTAAGCCTAGCCAGCACGGTACCATAGCTTACGCCACCCAAGAAAGTTATTTTCCTGTGCCACTGTTCAGCAGAGACACAGAAGTGATCCCCGGGGTGTATTTCCTTTTTCCCATCCACTCATCAAGATTTTTCTTGAAGAGTGCTAATGAAGAACTTTGCTTGACATAGATGGGTAGCTTGCTCCAGAGTATAGGAAGGCTCTGGGACAGGAATCTATCCCTCCAGTGTGTCCTATTTATTGTGGTGACAAGGTTTACGTCCCTAGAGTGTGTAACTTGGAGGGATTGGGATTTCTTTAGGTGTAGTATGTCCAACCGCTCTGGGTTTGACATAGCTTTATATGTTAGGCAGAGATCACCTCGGGGTAGGCGATATGCTACGGAGTAAAGCTGGAGTTTTTTGAGGCGGTCAGTGTAGGGCATTTGTTTGAGGCCAGTAATCCTCTTTGTGAGATGCTTCTGTGGCCTTTCCAGCTGCTGCAGATGTCTTGTGAGATACATTCCAAAAGGGGCGTTGTACTCTATAATAGGTCTAATGAGTGACGAGTAGAGGGGAACAATGACCTCTCTTTTCCTGGATGAGAACCCTTTTATGATGAGGTGTGCCATGTAGAAGGACTTCCTGACTACTGTGGCAATGTGACTATCAAAGGAGAGACTACTGTCCACCTGGGTCCCAAGGTCTCTTATCACGCATTCAGTGTTAAGTAGATTGCTGCCTATGGGGTAGTTCATGGGTACAGAGTTTTTACCGGAGGGGATGACGCTGCACTTTGTGGCATTGAGCTTGAGGCCATGGCTCTGACACTAGGCATCTGTCTCAGTGAGGCCCTTCTGTAGGATGTCCACATTTGGGGACTTCACTATGGCTCCTAGTTTGCAGTCGTCTGCAAATGTTGTCAGCCAGAGGCCTTCTGTGTTGGCCTGTACTTCGGAGAAGTAGATACCAAACAGGAGAGGTCCCAGGACGGAACCCTGTGGCACTCCACTTGTCACTGCCTTGAGGTCAGATTTGGAGTCTGTAACTTTTAGAGTGTGGGTTCTGTCAGTGAGCCAGTTGGCAACCCATCTTGTGACATAGGGATTTATACCTAGTTTAGTGAGTTTAGCTATAATTCCAGAATGGGGGATGGTGTCGAAAGCCTTGGCGAGGTCAAGATAGGCTGTGTGAGCCTCATCCACGGCTTTGGTGACTGCCTCAAAGAAGTCGATCAGGTTAAAGCGGCATGATCTGCCTTTCACAAACCCGAACTGGGTGGGATCCAGAGTTTGGAGGTTACCAATGTCTTTGTTTATGAGTTCCATGATGATACGTTTCATGGCCTTGCAGGCCAGGCTCGTCAGGCTAATAGGTCAATAGTTCCTGGGATCAGTGGTGGCTCCCCCTTTGTGGAGTGGGATAACTGTTGCTGTGCGCCATTCAATGGGCACAAAGCCTGATGCAAGGCTATTATTGAACATGATGCTTAAGTGGGTGGCCAGTTCGTTCTGAAGTTCATGTAAAACGCAGCCTGGGATGTTGTCCGGTCCCATGAATGCTGTGTTTTTGGCTTTAGAGAGTGCAGCTTTTACCTGCATAGTTGTGATTACAGGGACTCTGCATTCTTCCTGTATAGATATAGGCCCTTTAGGGGGTGAGAGGGGGGTAAAGTTAGCACTGAACCGATCTGCCAGGATGTTGGCAATGTCAGTTGGTTCTGTAATTTTCATGCCTTTGTGCTGTAACTCAGAGCAGATCTAGGTGTTGCCATCTAGATTCTTGACATAGCTATAGAATGCTTTGTGGTTGTCCTTGGATTTAGTGGCGATTTTATTTTTGTAGCTAGCTTTGGAGGATCTTATAAGGGATCTCAGCTTCTTACTGGGGCTGACCAGGGAGCTCCTCCACACATGGGATTTTACTCATTTGTGAAGATTGTGAATAGTAGTGGTCCTAAGATAGAACCTTGTGGGACTTCTATAGTTATGGGCAGCTGAGGAGAGAGAGAATTTTCCCATTTCACAGCTTGGTACCTGTCAGTTAAGTAGCGTTGGAACCAGGTAAGAGTGGAATTTGATAGATGATACTGGTTTAGTTTGTTTAGCAGGATTTGGTGCGAGACTGTGTCAAATGCTTTGGACATATCCAAAAAAGAATTGACACCTGCAGGCCTTTGTTTTCGAGACAGTTTACTGTGTCTGTGAAGCAGAGGAGGGCTGTAGTGGTACTATGGGCAGGTCTGAAACCATGCTGAGTAGGTGACAGGATGTTGCTGTTTAGGAGATATTTTAGCACCTGGGTATGGATGCATTTTTCTAGGATTTTGGCCGGGGGGGGGAGTAAAGCAATGGGTCTGTAGTTATTAGGTTCAGTGGAGGTCCCGCCTTTGTGTATGGGTATAACCTTGGATATTTTCCAGAGTCTGGGCACATAGTTTTCAACAATTGATCTGTTTATGAGAGTGGAGTTTGGGATAGCAATAGCATCTGCTGTGAGTTTAAAGAAATAGCTGGGGAGTAGGTCGGCTGCTGTTGATGAGGTTTTTAGTTTGGAGAGCATGCTTTTGATTGAAGTGGTGGAAACTGTTTTGAGGGTAAAGCTTGTATTAGTGTTATTTGTGTTGGGGGGATAGTATGGAAGGAACTGTCCTGTGATACTAAGGATAGAATTGAGTTCACAAAGTGGGAGTCAAATTGTGTTTTGATCGGAACTTGAGTGACGGGTGGTTGGTTTGGGGGTAGCCTTTTGGGTGGGTTTTAGTAGTTGGTTTACATTTTTCCAAAATTTTTGGGGTTGTGTTGGTATTTAGTTTGTAATGTTGTGTAGTGTGATTTTTTGTCCAGCCTAGTGCATTTTTTTTCACGGTTGTGCAGTTCTTGGTACTTAGGCTTTGTGTTTGTTTTTTTTTTTTTTTATAGTAAAGCCAGGCAGTGTCTCTGGACTTGAGGATTTGTTTGGTTTATTTACTGAGCCAGGGGTTTGTAAAGGTTCTAACCTTGATTTTGTGCAATGGAGTGACAGTGTCTAGGTGTTGTAGAAATGTTTTGTTGAAATATGCTACAGCCCGGTCAAGTGGGAGGGTTTTTAGGGGGGGGGGGGGTCCAGTCACAGTTACAGAGTAAAGTATTGAGGACCTCAGGAGATAATTTTTTTTTGTTTCTAGTGGATTATAGTTAGTGGTTTTGCATATGCTTGTTCTACTACGTATAAGGTATATTATGTTGTGGTCACTTAAGGTATCTGGGAGACTGCCTGCGTGGGGGTACAATGTGGGGTTGTTAGGACCCAGTAAAGGATGGATTCCCTTTTAGATTTTTTATCACATCTAGTTGGAATTTGGACTAGCTGCTGGTAGCCATGGAAATCTATTAGATTACTTGGTGGTTCTGATATGCAGGTGAACCAGTCTAGGTTGAAATCCCCCAGAATAAGGGTTTCTTGTGAGTATGTGGAAGAACATCAAGATAAGAAGTCTTCAAGGCTAGCAGGTGTATTACCAGGTGGAATGTAGATCACAATTGTGGTGATGACCTTTTTAGGGTGAAGTTGAAGTTGTGAGATAAGTATGTCCCAATTATTGGGGGAGGGGTAGGAGTTTGGTAATTGACATACAGTTAAGTTGGACTTGTACAGTAAGACAGTTACACCCCCTTTACAAAATGGTCAGTTTTGTCTAATGATATTGTAGCCAGTAGGGAGAACTTCAGAGTTAGCTATGTTTTTATTTTGCCAGGTTTCTGTTAAAGTAACTATGTCTGGGGAGTAGTGTGCTATTGTGGCCTGGAGTTCAGGTATTTTATTTTTGATACTTCTAATATTATTATTTAGCATTAAAAGATGGTTGGTTTTGCTGCTGTTGTTGATTTGCCCAGGGATGAAGACAGTGGAATCTACTTAGGCCCAGGTTCATATGGAACCGAAACCAAAACAGGCAAAATTAACTTCTGCACCAATCTTGGCAACAGAGCCTAAAACTCCATCCACAATGCCGTCCTTGTCCACAAAACCGATAATGACTTCCACACCTACAATACCGACCACTTCCACAGTGCCACAGACCCTCTTGGCACCAAACATAGTCTCTCCTTCAATGCAGGTCAGTACCCCCCCCCCCCAATGCAACCTTCTGGTCTTCCGACCACAGTGCCGAAGGTCGAGACTCTTTCTCAGATCCGATCTTCCCCGTCTATCAATAATCTATTTCTTGGGCAACAATTAAGCCCTTTTCTTGATCAGCGTGAATCTCCATCGGGGATGTCAACCTGCTCTACCAGGAGCCATTGGAGCTCGATGTAGTGAGACTCATGGATCAGCTCCTGGCAGCCAAAGGAATCCCACCTCCTTCTAAATCCTCCCTCCCACCTGGAGGAATTTTTCTCCACAGACTGTAATGTATATTCCTCCTTCAACCTCCCCACAGGTTTTGGAGCTCTTGATGCTGATGCCTATCCCAGTGCCAGCTCCTTTGGTTCCATTGGTAGATCTTACCATATTCTGGAGCCTACCCTCTGGTCCATGACTCAGTCGGAGCCAACCCACTCTCAAGACCGTGACTGATCTGTCAGCACCATGATCCCTAGTATGGCACCCATTTTCTCTACAGCGCCATCTGTGGTTCTGGTTGCTTTGACAGCTCTGAGTCCTTTCGTGGCTCATTCCCCTGGGGGCGGGTTCATCGGAGTGGGGTGTGACCCCGGTTTCGAGGTTGTCTGTCTCGGTTCTGGGCTCCCATCCCACTTCTGGGGGGGCCTGCCTTCCAGGTTATGGTGAGGGCACTCGACCTCAGCAGTTTCACAGCTGGTTCCTTCAGCGTCGGAATGCATTGACAACAGATGCATCAGATTATGCCTGGGGTGCCCATATGGCAGGAAGATGTATTCAGGGCACATGGTCCAGAAGTCAAATGCATCTACATATCAATCAAAAAGAGATGCTAGCTGTACAGAATGCCCTGACAGCTTTCAAGGATCTACTTCATCCAGGACAACTACTGATAAAGACGGACAATACTACAGTCATGTGGTACACAAGCAGGGGGGCACACATTCCTATCCCCTCTGCAGACTAGCCATGAACTTGTGGGACACAGCATTGACTTATCAAGTACATCTGCAAGCACAATTCCTGCCAGGAAGGATAAATACTCTGGCAGACAAACTAAGCAGAAACCTAATGGATCCCCATGAGTGGAAATTGGATCCACATATATTCAGCATGATAACAAAGAACTGGGTATGCCCAGACATAGACCTATTTGGCTCCCCTCACAACTACCAGCTACAGAAATTCTACACAAGGACTTATCACAAGCAAGCATGGAAAGTGGATGCTCTGTCTTTCAGCTGGGAAAACCTAACAGTATATGCCTTTCCACCTCTGCCTCTCCTTCCCAAGGTACTCCTCAAGGTCGGACTAGAAAAGCCAAAAATGATACTGATTGTCCCAGACTGGCCCCGCCAGCACTGGCACCCAATCCTAAAGAGCTTGTCTCAAAGTCCAGCTTGGACATTACCTCAAATTCCTCACTTATTGACCCAACAAGACAGTCAGATACTGCACTGCCAACTCAGGACCTTAAACCTGGCAGCATGGCGAATAATGTAGCCATTCAAAACACCTCTCTCTCTCTCTAAAGCAGTGATGGATGTTATTTTGGAGGCCCGGAGGCCTAATACCAGAAAATCTTATGCAGAAAAATGGAAGAGATTCTGTGCTTGGAACCAGGCACAAGGTATTGACACGACTGTTCCAAATATTCCTCAGATTTTGCAGTACTTAACTGAGATGCTGGATAAAGGCCTTTCTTTTTCATCAATTAAAATTCATGCCTCTGCCATTTCAGCTCATTACAATACAGAACCACGTATTTTTTCACGTCCATTACTAAGCAGTACCTCAGAGGGGCCAAAAACATAAGACCTCCAAGGAGAGCACCAATACCTGCATGGGACCTCAACTATGTCTTGGAAAAACTCACACTGCCTCAGTTTGAGCCAGCCTGTGCAGCTGATATAAAATTCTTATCCTGGAAAACAGCTCTGCTCCTAGCAATTATCTCCGCTAGACGAGTCTCAGAGTTACAGGCACTCATGGCTGTGGAAACTTTTATCATTTTCCATCCCGACAGGGTTTTTCTAAGGACAAACCCTACATTTATGCCTAAGGTAGTGTCCAGTGTGGCCCTTAACCAGACAATTCATTTGCCTACCTTTTATCCAAATCCACAGAATAAGGGGGAGAGACGTCTGCATTCTTTGGACATTCACAGGCAGCTACACTTCTACTTGGACAGAACCAAAGCTTTCAGATAGATGGAACAACGTCTAGTGGCGTATGCTGCAGGAACAGAAGGAAAGCCTATCTCAGAACAGACTATTTCAAATTGAATAGGCTACTGCATTCGTTTCTGCTATTCACAGCATGGCAAATCAGTGCCTAAGGGCATTAGGCCACATTCAACCAGAGCAGCAGCCTTCCTTAGAGGAGTACCAACCAAAGATGTCTTAGAGGCAACTTGGAGTTCAGTGCATACTTTTACAAAGCACTATCACTTACCTCTCTACTCTAAGTCCAGGGCAGGCTTTGCCACTGCAGTTCTGCAGGGCCTGATAGCCTCTCCTAATCCTATTTAGCACCAGCCTCCCAACCTTAGCTTTGGGATTCAACCCAATTGTAATGACTGCAACAGTGAAACATGATGAACATAGTACAGTTGTGTACCTACCATAAATGTAGATGTTAGAGTGTATTCACTGTTGCAGTCCAGGTTACCCTCCCAACATCCCCCTTTCTACCTTGCTGGGACTTATCTGTACTTCTTTATTCTATACAACCTATGTAGTGTATTTGCTTGTAGATGAAGGAAAAGTTGATTTTTGTATATGCATGCTTATTGGCATAATTTAGCCTACCATTTTAGGGGCACCTGACATCTGGGGCAAGAAAAACTGAAGAAAATGGCGTCAGCTGCATCTTTTATACCCCTGGCGCACTGACGTCAGGGAGGAGGCGACAGCAGCCGACGCCGGACCTAGACTTTGGAACTCGGGCCGACTGCGGGTAGCCTGCCAGCAGGATAACCCAATTGTAATGACAGCAACAGTGAATACACTCGAACATCTACATTTATGGTAGGTACACAACTGTACTTTTTGCTCCAGGGGCTCAGGGTAAAGCTATTTCAAAACAAACCATCTCCAAGTGGATTGCTCATTGTATTCACTATTGTTACCTGCAGCATGGGAAGGTTCCCCCTCAGGGTATTAGGACCCATTCTACTAGAGCAGCCTCTGTCTCTGCAGCTTTTCTGAGAGGTGTGCCTACTAAGTACATTCTAGAATCAGCTGTTTGGTCTTCTGTCCATACTTTCATGAAGCATTACAATCTACCTTTGTTTTCTAAATCCAGGTCTGATTTTGCCTCTGCAGTTTTGCAGGGCCTTCTTACCAGCCCTTAATCTGTGATCCTTCCTCCCCCCTTTGTCTTTTTCCTGGGCTTTGGGAATCAACCCTTATGTGAGGACTGCAACAGTGAAACATGAAGAACATAGTACAGTTGTGTACACTTACCATAAATGTAGATGTTCGAGTGTATTCACTGTTGCAGTCCTGGTTTCCCACACTCCATTCCCCCTTTTTTCCTAAGGCACAGACTACATATTCTTATTTTTTTGTATGACATGTGTCCAGGGTGCTTCCTTCCTGGGTTAGCCTTCTTTTGGGGGCTCCTGACAGTTAAGGCAAGAAAAACTGAGGAAATGGTGTTGGCTGCCTCCCTTTATACCTAACGTTCTGACATCAGTTTTACAACCGACAGCCGACGTCATATACCAAGGACTCTGTTATTTGGGCTGACTGAGGGCTACCGGGAGCCGGATAACCCATATGTGAGGACTGCAGCAGTGAATACACTCGAACATCTACATTTATGGTAAGTGTACACAACTGTACTTTTCCAATAGCTCCATGAGGTTAATTTCCTATGTAGCAAAAGGAATTTCAAGAGTGGCAGGTTCAGGCATTTCCATGAGGAGGCATGCCTGGATGTGCTTAATCAACTTTGTGGAGCCATTTAAGTCCAATTTCGTCAATGCTCCCTTTGATGGAGCTAAATTTTTGATCCTAAAGTGAAAGAAACACTCTCTAGGTGTGAGAAAGATGGTAAAATCTTGTTTGCCATGGGCATACATTTTTTGGCTCCCTAGAGGTCCTTCCCCAGAATCAAAGGAGTGGCTGAAAAATGTGGTTAAAAAAATTCCAAGGTCCATTCCATGACACACATGGAGAAAGTGCTCCCTTGAGGCAGGGGGGACTCCAATGGATGTCATCATCCCTGTGGCGAAGGTGGCCTGCAAAACCAGGGTTTATGAGAATCTTTTTTAGATACACCCTACCAGTGCTCCTGAATGGAGGCCCAACTGTCCACCTCTGGAGACAGTCAGGGGAAGATTGTCCCTGCACCAGAGAGCCTGGCTAGAATTAACAAAAGATACTTTGGTGCAAAGGATTATATCCAGTGGTTGTATAATACCATTTTCCCTTCCAACCCCAATTCCCAGAAAAATCCCCGATGTTCCACCCAGTCAGAGGGATCAAGCAGCAGTTCAAATTTGAAAGCTGCTAGAAAAGAGTCATCCAAGAGGTCCTGCCTAGCCAGATAGGATCTGGAGCTTACTCAAGGTTCTTTTTAGTGCCAAAAATAGACAGGGGACTGGAGACCAATCTTGGATCTCACAAATCCAAACAGATCTGTGCATTGAACCAAGTTCTGGATTTTCCATTCTCCCTTTTCTGGGTAAGGACAACTGAAAGTGCTTGACAGATCTACAGGATGCCTAGTATCACATAGAGATGAACAAGGCGGTCCATGAAGTACCTATGCTTCCAGCTGGGAGCTAGTCATTTCCATTTCAGAGTACTGCACTTTGGACTCGCCACAGCCCCATGGTGTTCACCAAATGCATGGCAGTAGTAGCAGCACTCCTCAGACTGCAGGCATTCCGTGTGTTTCCCTACCTGGACGACTGATTTGTTAGCTCTGACCAGGCATAACTCATACAGTCAAGAGATCAGGTTCTCCACATCTGTGCTCCCCTATGAATAACCATAAAGTACAACATATCGCAACTTCAGGTAACTCGGACTTTCGAATTTATTGGAGCACTGCTCAACACAAAGACAGTTATTGTTTCCTTTCCACCACACCGAGTTCTAACTATAAGAACACAGGGCAACAGACAAAACATCAGTCTCAGCCCGCACAGTCCTCTGAACTCTGGTTCTCATGTGTGCAGTGATAACCTTACTTCCGTTGACCAGGTTTTACATGCAGATCCTAAAGTGGATGCTGGCTACTCAGTGGTTCTTCCATGAGTCAGTGTCACACCAAATAAAAATTACCAGCACTTGCAAAAAAGATCTCTATTGGTGGATCTAGTCTGATCAACTGCTGAATGGCAATGCATTCATTCCCAAACAGCCCAAGGCCATAGTGACCACTGATGCTTCCCAGACGGGGGGGGGGACATTATCTGAGGAAGACAGTCCAGGGTACTTGGTCCCCCGAAGAGTCCAACTTGCATATAAATATCCTATAGGTGAAAGCTCTGCTCCTGGCATTGCGAGCATTTCAAGATCTTCTTCCCGCTGGGATCATTGCAATTCAGACGGACAACATGTCAGTCATCTGGTATATCAACAAATAGGGGGGATCCAGATCTTACCCATTGTGTTGAGAAGCTCACAGGGTCTGGCAGTGAATGCTCTCTTCAGACTGCTTTTTTTTAGTGACACATATTCCGGGAAGGTCGAGCATGATTGCAGACAAGCTGCAGGTGCAGCCCATTTCCACATGAATGGTCCCGTAATGAGAAGTTGAGGACAAGATTTTCCTTCGATTGGGCCAGCAATGCTGCAGTCTTTTTGCGTCTCCCCTGAACAACAAGTGCAGCAACTGCTTTGCCTTGATTCCCCCATGGGGACAGTCCCTGAGGGATGCTGTACTTCACAATTGGCCTCCCGGTCTCCTTTATGCATTCCCACCAATTCCATTGATTCCAAAATTTCTGCAAAAAGCTGCCAGGTTGAAAAGCACAGTGATTCTTATTGCCTCCTACCGGCCTCTGCAAATTTGGTTTCCCTTTCTATGACCTCATGTGGTTCACCCTGGAACCTAGGTCCAACTCCGGACATCCTATCTCACCCGACTGCCATGTCATACCTGGGTATTCCAAACCTCAAGCTGACCACTTGGCTTCTCCAGTTCCCTTAGTAGCCAGACAGTCTGTGCTCTCATCGCCTGTCTGATGTATACTTCTGTCTTCCAGTAAACCCTCAACAAGGAAAACATATTCAAGTAAATGGAAAAGGTTTGCTAATTAGGCTCAGCAAAATAAACTTGACCCCTTTTCAGACTCTTATCTCATCTTAGATTTCCTTGCTCACCTTTTTCAGAACGGTACTAGCTCCTCAACCATTAGTACAGTTATCAGCAATTTTAAATTACCATACAGAGTTGAATGATGCACCCATTGCTTCTCACAAATTGAGCAAGGACTTCTTGAAAGGGACACTCCTTCTAAAGCCTCCTTTTAAAGACCCTAACTCCTCCATGGGACCTGAATTTGATGCTGCAGTCTGTAAAACAACCCCCTTTGAACCAGCAGCTACATGTGACCTTAAATATCTTTCATGGAAAACTATCTTCTTGGTTGCCATCACTTCCGCAAGAAGAATTTCTGAGATCCAAGCATTGTCTTCTAAACCTCCATATTTGGTTTTCCATAAGGACAGAGTGACCTTGCATACCCAACCCATCCTTTCTTCTGAATGTGGTGTCAGAATCCAGCATAAATAGCTCTATCAATCTACCAGTATTTTTTCTTAAATTTACCAACAAAGGAGAATATATTTTCATTTACCGGATGTTCATAGACAGTTGCATTTCTGTTTGTATAGAACAGAAGAATTCAGGAAAGCAGACCAGCTGTTTGTTTCCTTTTCTGGACCAAAATTAGGAAAATCAGTTTCTAAAATTTCTGTATCAAAGTGGTTAAGAAACTGCATCTCCTTTGTCTGTAATAAATTGGGTATTTCTCTCACACATCCTTTGAAAGCACACTCCACTAGATCTGTGACTACTTCCACAGTTTTCCAGTCTAGGATGTTTACGGATGATGTTTGTGCAGCAGCAACCTGGTCTACTCTTCATACTTTTATTACTCATTACAAATTGGATCTGGTCTCCAGAAGTAGGGCATCATTTGGTTCTATGGTGTTCAGAAATATCCTTCCTTGAGTCTATCCTGGATTGAAGTAGCTAGGGATGCTGTCCCATTTGTGAGGACAGAATGAAAATTGACATCATCAGATAAAGAAGTTATGTACTCATCATAATGTTCCTTGTGTGTTGTCAATCTTCATTCTTTCCTCACATCCCCTCCCACCTACCCCTGTCAATGACTTCTGGAAGAATGAGCATGGTATATGAATGGATACATTTATATGTTTACATGACTTTGGATATGGCTTCCCATATTTCTGTCTGTCCCATTACACCGGATATAGCTTCCCATATTTCTGTCTGTCCCTTTACATCTTACAGCAGCAAACAAGATTTGAGTTATTTGACAAGGTGCATTGTGGGTCATGGAGAAGTTCGAGAGATCAGGTAGCTGCAAGCTGTAGCATCGGACAAGTCAGATGAGATCCTAACCCATTTGTGAAGAAAGAATGAAGATCAAAAATACAGATAGAAAGTTATGTTTTTTTCCTTCTGCAATCAGACAGGTGTAGTGTAATGTAACTTTAGTAAGGAGTCGTACCCTTTTTCCTGAAGTTGTGATGCAGGTTGAGAATAATGAAGTTGTCCGAGTTTGGAAGCACAGCTCTTTAGAATGATATATGTGTATGTGGTGGTGTGGGGGGGGCTGCCCCTAAATAATTATTTTTTTCTCATCAGCATTCAGTTGCTGGCTTTCTAAATTTAGGTAGAGTATTTTATTTCAACCCTTGGGTTTTCAAATGGAATTCACTTTAGTATTTTTATTTTGCTTTATCTACTTTACATTATTTTATTTATGTCCTAACAATTTTAAGTGAATATTTTTTTTTTAATCTTTTTCTTATATGACCCTGGCCACAAGGGCAAGGATAAATGCATTATTTGGAACAGAGAAATTGTTGCAGTTGTAGTAGAATTGTTGTATGTTGTATGTCTGACACCTTCTAAAATTAAATATTCAAATTGATTTCTGCAAAATCAAATATTTATACTTCTTGAATGAATATAGCAGTGAACACTTGATGCAGGAATGTTTGAAGATGCAAGAATATAGGAAGTTTGTGGAGTCTTTTCACACACTGTTTACTTGATTTTAGTTCTTATTCTGCAAGATAAGAAAGGTGTTGTCCTTTACATTATAAAAGGACCTATTTGGTGACGGTTCATGTTAAGGGTTCGTTGTCACTAGCTAACAAGACAGAGGCATTTTCTTCATGGCCTGGCCAATTTTTCCCATGTCACTTTAAATATTTTGCTTGGTCTTCTCCCAAAAAGGGCAGTCATTTTTGTGGGCTCTATGTGCAACAAGTCTAACGTGTAATGCTCCGTACTTTACTGTGAATGCCTTGTATCTTGATTGTCTACTTCCTTTAACCATGTAATTCTAGAAAAAGTATCTGATTTTACGGCATGTAGAGTTTTTTTTTAATTATGGCTTTGTTTTTCTCTCATTTATTTTTGTACTCTTCTAGTCCTGAAGAACGCAGGTTTTGTGTATTTTCCATCACTGTTTCCTCTGATGGCAGGGAAATTCTAGGAGGGTAAGTATCTCCTGTAGGAGTACAATGAGTAATTGCATCCCCTTCCTTTTTAGTAGCCATTGCAGAATTAATAATATAATTATGCTGGATTTCTGCAGACTAGGTGTAGATCACTTTTGCATGCCTCATGTGTTTTGCCTTTTGTAAACTATTTCTGTAAAAAAAAAAAAATATATATATATATATATATATATATATATATATATATATACACACATATATATATGCTATGATTTCATACTGATTACATCAGCTTGTTCTTTGCACAGAAAGTCACAGATTTCTGATTTTACAGTGTATTGGTCTCATTCTATGTGATGTTTTGATCTAGCGTACAGGACTCTACTGCATTTGTCCTCTAGTTGGGTTCATCCTGTTATTCTCTTCTCTGTACTAGCATGCCAAATCTGATTTTTTTTTTGTTTTTTTGTTTTTTTTTTTAGTGGAACTGCTACAGTCATAGGTGGGCTAGCAACTATGATCAAGCATGCAGTGCCATCACTCATTGACCACATAAGCTCATTGTTCATGAGGATGTCCAGGGCAATCTCATGGAGACTAGAGCTTTTGCTTCCACCCCGAAGTCCATACTCATCACCCCTGTGGTAGAGATTGGTGCCCAAAACTGTTCTTACATGTCCCATCCTTCTCACAATGAGAGACACCAAAGGGACTCTCATTTGCTTGATGGATGTTAGAATTATAAAGTACTGTCATTGTGTTATATTTCCATTGACACTTTAAGTTATGAAACGTGGCAACCCTAAATACCCAGTAAACTCCAATTATCTCCATTCCAACCATTTATGTTAAGTCTCAGATAATTCTTGTCATATATTGATTTAGTAACCCTCAATACCCCTGTTTGCTGTTGAGACTATATGCTCAACAGCAGCTTCATCTTCAGATGGGTAAAGATAGTATTGCAATTCCCCTGCCCCTTATAAGCATGGGCTTCCTGTTCATGTGCTGAGCTGGCCACAGTGACTCATGCATGTGCATGACATTGTGTAGTTATCTTCATGGTTATTAGGTTTGCATGTTGTGCAGTTTAAGACATTCAGAAACTATAATGAGATGAGCCATATTTTAGCATACTCATTGCGACCAGAGAGGTGAATTTACACAATATGTGTGACTCTTCATTTTGTGGAAGAAAGCTACTTTGAAAGGGGGGTTTGAATCTTGAGAGCTGATTTTTGTCCAAAGCTTTCCTTCTGTGTTAGACATGTCAGCATATACAAGTTAAATCTACTTCTTAAACAATTAACTTGGCTCTAGAATACTACCTTTGATGGTTCCTAGACCCTAGTGCCTGTGAGGGATCTCATTTTGTCATTAGTATTAAGATGTGTTGGACAAAACTGTCCAAGGAAGTACATTGCAAGTTTACTGCAAGTACTAGACTGTAAAAGATTGTTAAGGCTGATGGAAGACACTCTGCTGGAATTATATTCTGAGGAATGCTCACTACTATTTTACTGTTGGCTTGCCTTGCAAATATGCAATTAGCCACAACATTATTTAAATAATTGTTGTAGTGGTCAAGGTTGTCATTTATTTTCCCCTTTAATTGTTCTGTGAGAAATATGGGATCAGTTCACATACCATGCCTGACATTTCTTTAAAGATTATTGGCAGATGTAACTGTTATGATTTGCACTGACAATGGGCACAGCAGGCTGTGGGTTCAATTCCCACATCCAGGTAGATAGGTTGTTGACATGGCAGTGCATCATAAAGGGGATGCTGCACTCCTGAGTGTGTTGCCTTTTGGATAATATGTTAAACCAGGATCCCATCTGCTTGAGTTGGTAGGCTCAGGTGGATGTGAAAGATCCCATGGCCTCTATCAAAAACAGTAGTTTTTTTATTTGTATTTACATATTTAAAATATATACATATTTTTAAGATCATTCATTACATTGATGTTCACATTTTAAGTCCTCACCGTTTAACCTACAACCAAAACCACATTTTTCCAATATTTTTGTCAACATCTATTTTCCATTGTATCTGGTTTCATTAAGTTTATAATTCCATATAACTCATGTTACATAAAATATGATTTTGTCCATTTTCTTTGCTTCATTCTGGGATGTAGTCCCATAAAACCCATACTCTATCAAGTCTATGTTTAACATTTCAAAATTTAAAATGTGTTTTAATCATATCGTTTACATACTTTCCACAGTTTTTGAATTCTGTCACATTTTAAAAATATGTTCTGTAGTTTCCAATTCTTTACATTTATTACATATTCTATCTTGTTTTCTATTATATGGCATATTTGCCCCCACTGGTAATTTTCCTATGAACAACCGCCACAAAAAATCATGACTTCTTTAATTTTATTTTAATTTCTGTATCTTGTCATTATTGCTTTCCTCTTATCTGTTTCTAAATCTTTCCATGGATCCAACAAATAAAAGTATTTCATAATGTTAATATATCAGTCTTTTCTATTCATTTCTATTACATTTTTTAGTTTCTACAATACAATTTTGCTGTAAAATTCCTTCATTTCTTCATTAATAAAACTTTTACTTTTTTTCATTTCCATTTCTTCCCAGATTTCTCTATATTTACAGTACATTATTGGTTCTATTAAATCTTTATTATTTTTCATTATTCATTTTAGTACTTTATACATACATAGAGGCTGCATATACAATCGATTTATCAGCCTCAATCCCCCTTATTCATCTTTTATGTACAAACCCCCAAACAAATGAAAAAAATTATCTGCATAATTTCTTTTTCATATTTCACTGGCGTCATATAAACATTTGCTATATAAGCTACTTTACCTATTATTATGATGTTTATTAAATGTGCTTTCTTTTTGTATGAAAAGCTATATCTTCCAGAATGTAATCATGTCCTCGATTCCCTTAATAATTTTATCCCATTGTTCATGTCTGTATTCTGTACTTCAAAATACTATTCCTAAAATATCTATTCCTAAAATATCTATACTCTTCTCATTATAGTCAACGTCTCCTATAATACCTTCATACCCAAATATTTTACTTTTCTCTTTAATTATGCATAAACCAGTCTCCTTCAATCGTGTACTTAATTTTCCATTCATTTTTTCCATCCTTTCAACTTTATTTTTTTGCTATTGCTACAGTATCATCAGTGTAAGTATACATTATGGGCAACTGTATTCCCTCCGTCATTGTATATCCTCCCTTACTTGACATTTTATTAATTTTTATTATTATTGTGTTCATGATTATAGCAAAGATCATACTGCTTGCAGGACATCCTTGTTTTATACCATGCTGTATTTTCAAATTATCTGCAATCCAACCGTTTATGTTCAATCTCAGAAATTCTTGTCATATATTGATTTAATTACTTGTAATATTTTTTCACTTATGTTGTAAGCATTAAGTAAGTATTGTAAAATACCCCGTAATGCTTTATAATGAATATTATCATATGCCTTACTAACATCCCCTATCATGATTTTTGTTTCCACTGTTTTAATAATTTCATCAGTTAATTCCCTTATTATCCACAATAGGTGTTGACCACCTTTTCTTTTTCTCCCAAACAAGTTCGGATCAAGTAGTCTTTCTGTTTTAAATTGTAATCTTTTAGTTAGTATTCTTATGAAAATGTTATAGTCTGTGTTGTTCAGTGTAATTGGTCTCCAGTTTTTTATTTAATCTTTATCTCCTTTCTTTAATATAAATGTCATCACACATGTGCATTTCTTTATACTTAGCCACACATTAATTACGTCTATGAATGCCATTTTTACCATTCATACATTTCTTTATACATACTGTATTCATTTCCGTCCATACCTGTAGCTAGATTAACTTTGATAGCTTTCAAATTTTCATTTAACTAATTTGTTTATTTTTCTCTCTTTATATTCATTATCTTTCTTATTTAATTTTCCCCATTGTAAATTTGTTCTGTTAACTTCTTTTGCTGTATAAATCTAATACATATTCTTTAATTATTTCATATATTTCTTATTTTGTAAGTAGTTTCCCTTTATTTTTTAATTGTCTCATCTTTCCTTCTTTTACTGTCGTATATAAGTATGGTGCTGCTGCTTCTTTTCTTCCCTTGTAAACAGTATTTTGCTTATATAATCATTAACCGTATCCTAATTACTTCTACATAATTCTTTTTCTTTTTCATAAAAAAATTTTTCTTCTCTATTAAATCTTTAAATATTTTTTGACTTAATATTTTGCATTCCATTGTTTTTTTCTCTGTATTCTAAAATGCTTTTTTATATTTCTTTTTAAATTGAATCTGCCAGATTGTCCAATTTTCATAAAAAATCTTTCATACCAATATGTTTCCATAATTCTGTAAATTATTTTCTTTCTCCTGATTCTAACTCTCTTTCATTTACTCTTTTTATACCTTTCTATTTTAATATATTCTACATTTTTCATGAACTCTTATCCAGATTGCCACATGATCAGAAAACCCATTATATTAGATTTCTTTTTGTGTACTTTTTAGGCCTTCTGATATAAAAAGTAATCAATTTTTGTCTTAATTTCATTTCTAAGTCCAGTGTTTATTTTCCCATATTTTTAACTTTCCACTTTTCGTAATCTCAGTAATCATTTTAACATCACAACTATTATTTTTCTTTTTCAAATTACAATTTGAGTCACCTGTCATATCCACGTTAACAGAGACATAATTTGATATGCTTTTAAACATTGTTTCTCTTTCTTTTTTTGTTATATAAGCATATAAAGCTGTTAGTCTATATACATATTTTTTCCATTTTATATCTACTACTGTTATTCAGCCCAGTTCTACTATTGTAATGTCTAATATTTTTTATATTTTCTTGGCATAATATGCATGTTTCTTTGCCTGTGTTCTAAATAACAGTACTATTCCATTTTTTTCCATTTGCAGCCTTTCTTCTTCTTCTGTTGATATTCTAATGTCTTCTATTACTTGAGCATCTACTGCAGAGCACCATTGCAAAATACTAATGTTTAATATTCTTCATACTGTTCACATTCAAAATTAATACTTTTTAGCTTTATAGAAGAGTTATTAAAATCATTTTTTTATCCCTTGCCTTAACAATAATAATTTAAAATTTCCCTTTTCTTTCCCTAGCTATCTTTCCTGTTGAATTTCTGTTGCCTTTTATGATATGCCACTCTGACTACTCTCCACTTGTTTCAGCTGTCTTTCTTTTTATTTTACCTTCTCTTTGTCTTTTCCCTAACAATTAAATACCATGTATATGTTTTTTTCTTGCTGTTTTTCTTGTACATTTTCTAAATCTTTTTCTTTTATAATTTCATCTTCATGTTCACTTTCTTGTATTTCTGCCTCACATTGTAACCATGAATGTACTGTATTACCACATTTCATAAATATCACATCACACTTCTTTGTATTATAGCCTATCTGACCACATAACATCTTTTGTCACATTTATTAATTAAATTAACACTTTTTCCACAAACATAACAAGTCTTTAGTCGTCCATTGTACCTTACAAAACCTCGACTGCCATGCACATTAGTAATTCTAGGTATATGTATTACTTTGTCATTTTCCATTTTCAAAGTGATACCACATTCCCAAACCCCCAGTCCATAATCCTCTTTCATAATGGATTTTAGTAGTGTCCAGTACTTCTCTACATATTGTTAACAGATATTCACTCAAGTTCTTTTGCTTCCACTTCATTCTAAACTGAATCAAAATTAGTTTTTGTCTGCCTGAGTAAGACTTGCACCACATATACCGACCATGGAAAATCTGCTTTCTTTTTTTTCATAGGCCTCCAAAAAGTTTTCCAAAGTCTGACCAGTTTCAAAAAACAAGTTACAAAAGTTTATTTGTTAATTAAAATGAAAGCTCTTACCTCTTCAGCTTTTACTCCCAGAGGTGCAGTAACATTGTCCCATACCTCATATCTGTCCAGGCCTTATTCTTTTTTACTGCTCATCCGAACAACATATTTTTTCTTTACTTGCTTCATCTCTGTCTTCTTACTTCCTTCTTCCACCATTTGAGCATAAGACTTTTTTCTGGAACCTTCTCTGGCCCTTTTTCCTTTCCTTTTTCTCCCTCTTCTATTTTTTTCCATAATGTCATTCCAGGATACAGCAGCTCTACTTTCTGGGTCACTCTGGTTAATTAGCTCTTCCAGATACTCATCCCACAATCCCAACTGGAGGGTTGAAATAACATTGTTCTGCCATGAAAATTTTCTTCCTAATCCGTCTCCACCATTGCATTTAGCTCCATCGTCTTCCTGATCTCCTCACCATCAGCAAACAACATTTTCTCTGCACCCACATCACCTCAAAACAATTCTGGTAGCAATTTCTTCATTTTCAACACATTTAACTTCCAAATTGCTTTAGCTGTCAACAGCCATGTTTTCTCTCTGTTCCTCCAGGCCACCTCCACTCCTGGAAGGGGAACAAGGAAGCCTGAATGTGTAACACCTAATCTCTTTCCCCTCCTACCAAGAGTACAGGAAGTCCCTCAATGCCCTGGCCAAATTTCCTCTAGTAGTATAAATACCACTTTGGATCATCTATGAAAAGAGGCCACGAGCTTAGTGGGTCTACCTGGCTAGCAAAGGAGAAATAAAATAAATGTTATGCATAATATAGTGTGTGTGTGTATGTATAAAAACACACCTCTCCTGCAGATACACATTTACAGTAGCTGTAGCAATCACTAACATTGTACAGTTGTTTATTCAGTCTGAATGTGAGCATATGACTGTACAACTCTAAAGTGGGCGTAGTGTTGCAGCATGGCATTTAAAATGAAACTGGTCAATATTGAACAATGCACTGCCCCGCTAAACAAATAATGTGATGTTGTCAGTCTCGCCTTTATTCTCACATATGCGGTTGGATCCGATCCCTCGGATCCATCTTGGCCTTGTACAAAAGCTCGTGGCCTTCAACCAAGCTTTCAGGGACACTTCCCTTTCCAGAATGCATCTCTCCATTACCTCAGATCTCATTTGCAGCTTCATGAAAAATGAGGTCATTTCGCTGGCCTCCAGGCTAGGTTAAATTTTTGTATATTTCTTTCATAGATTGTATTATCTTTATACTACTTTTATTGTTGGTTTCCTTTCTTTGTATATTCTTATACTCCCTTTCCGGTTCCATCTACTGTGTTTTTATTAGTAAGTAGAAGAACTCTGTTCTGTTCCTCCTCTCCCTTCCTCTCTTATTAGTCCATGCCTTTAAATAGGATTTTTTTTCATTCTTCCTTTAAAAAAAAAAAATCTAGAAATGGTGATATTTATGGTTATATTTACTAGCTTTCTAGATGTTCTTTGTGTTTCACTGTTGCAGTCATTACATTTGGGTTATCCTGCTGGCAGGTTGCCCTCATTCGGCCTGAATTCCAAAGTCTTGGGTCCTGCGCAGGTTGCTGTCGCCTCTTCCCTGACGTCAGGTCATCAGGGGTATAAAAGATGCAGCTGACGCCATTTTCTTCAGTCTTTCTTGCCGTGCGGTGCCCGAAGCAGAAGCAGTTCGCAAGTGCTGGTCGGCAGACTCCTGAGATTTTCGTGTTCGAGTTTCAGATCCAAAGTCTTCATTAAAAGCTAACTACCCCATTGGGGAAACTTTTTCTTGCTCCAGACCGATGTCAGAAAAAGTTAATAATTGTATTTCTTGTCGGAAGCAAATACCTCATAAGGACTTTCATTCTTACTGTATTCCTTGCCTAGGCCCTGGCCATGACGTTTCTAGTTGTCGGTTTTGTGCTAGATTTAACCAACGCACTATTAAGTGTCGGTACGATTTTGCATTAAGCTATTTTGGATGAAGATTTAATTATACAATGTCGTCGGATAGCCTTCCAACTACCGGAGTTCATAAAAAATGCAAAGAAAAAGAAAGACAGGCAATCGAGGTC
Organism: Protopterus annectens; assembly: GCF_019279795.1. Classification (NCBI taxonomy): domain Eukaryota; kingdom Metazoa; phylum Chordata; order Ceratodontiformes; family Protopteridae; genus Protopterus; species Protopterus annectens. The sequence continues at coordinate 206,825,347 of NC_056750.1, forward strand.
CAAAACCGACGACGAAGCTTCTCCTAAGCCAGGCGCCGGTTCTCATTGAGGCGCTTTCGCAGCCCCTGATGCCTGCTACTTTACAGTCGCAGGCCGCTACCGACTCCCACATGGAGTCGGCCAGGCCAGAGGAAACTCAAAGTATTGGAACCTCGGAGATTAATCCCTCAGATGGGTCCGGAGCCGCTGAGCAGGCATCAGCTTCTGAGGGTGTATTCAGACCTAAACAATTATATATTAAACCGACTTCAAAGGCAAAGACTAAAACACCTTTAAAGGCAAAGAAACAAGTTCACCAGCCAAATGGACAGACCTCCATGCCCAAAAAACAAATGCTCAAAATGGCCGAAGACTTAATTACCTTGATCAGGGGTTCCAATCCCCCTCCTTATAAGAGGCCTAGGCAAGAGACGGACTATGAATCTTCAGATCATGTTTCCATTTCTTCTGATTCCTCCTCTGATCAGGAATATTCTCTACCCCCCTTGAGGATTCTGATGCTGAAGAATCAATTCATTCAGCTTCTCCTCCTGAGGACTACTCTTTTGGGGAAACCTTGCATACCATGAGGGAGCACTTCCACTGGGAGGAGCCAAGATTTTTCAGACTCTAAGAAGAGGCTCAGAGACTTCCTTTTACTACCTCAACACAGGCCTCTAGCTATTCCACCTGTGTTGCCTGTGTTAGACATTGTAGAGGATGTATTCTCAGAGTCTAGTCCGACCCCTAATTACCTCCAGCTCCTGTTAAGCCAGGCAGATACTACAGGGTCCCTGACTCTCATAAATTCCTTTTCCTAAACCCTACTGCAGACCCAGAAACTATTTCTCAGGGTCCCAAAGGGGTCAAGGCTTCCACTGCAAAAAACCCTACCCCCTCGGACAGGGATTCTAGGGCACTGGATAGTTGGGGAAAAAGGATTTACACATCTGCTACCTTAGCTATAAGGGCCTTAAATTGAGAGGTTCATGTGCTCAAATATCAGCAAAATATCATGACACTGCTTAAACAGAAAATGATGGTAAATTCTGATTGTGCAGAAAACAAAGAAATGCAGGATTTATTGCATGCAGCTGAACAAGTTGGAAAGCATACTTTGCAATGTGGTTTTGATTCTCTGGAGGCATCCTGCAGGGCCGCTGTTATCGGTTCTGTCATTAGGAGGCATGCTTGGTAAAAGGAACAAAATCTGCCTTATCATGCTAAATCAAAATTATTAGATGCTCCATTACAACATGATACCTTGTTTGGTGTTAAGGCAGAAGAGGTGTTAAAGAAAATGGACGACAAAGCTAAATCTGTGCAAACGGTCAAGGATTTCTTACAGGTACAGCCACCTAGGTTTAGCAGACACTGGCCTACAAAGAATTGGTCCTTTCCTGTCTCAGACAGACCTCAAAGGGGCAGATCCAGACGGCCTAGAGGCAGATCACAGCCTCAAGGCTCCTACAGGTCTAAGCAATGGGGTGCTTCTACCTCCAAATGTGGAGAAGACAAATCACAACCATACAGGAAACAGTCCCAATGACTTCCCCCTGCCTGCACCAAGCACTTATCTTCTGGCAGTACCCCTAGGGGGAAAACTAGCACTTTTTCTTAAAATTGGCATATTATAACCCAGGGCAAATGGGTTCTAGACATAGTGTCACAAGGCTACAAGTTTCACTTCCACACCCTGCCAAGGGCAAACGGTTGGCCAGACCTGCCAAAATATCAATGGGCAGAGGCTCAAAAACAAGTCGCAGCTGTCATGGACATGAGGGCTATTCAACAAGTGCCACAGCAAGAGCAGGGACAATGATTTTACTCAAGACTGTTCTTGGTTCCCAGAAAGGACAAAGCATGGAGACCAGTACTGGACCTGTCTATTCTAAACACTTTCCTGGATATACCAAAATTCAAGATGTTGACCTTGCAGCAGCTTCTGCTTATGCTGGGCAGCAAGGCTTGGCTCGTGACTTTAGACCTAAAAGAGGCATACCTGCATGTCCCAATCAGACAATCATGCAGAAGATACCTCAGATTCAAGGCTGGCCCAAAGCATTACCAATTCTCTTTACTGCCCTTTGGCTTTATCTACTGCACCCAGGGTCTTCACAAAGTGCCTGGCACCAGTAATTGCTTACTGCAGACAAAGAGGAATACAAATATATCCTTATTTGGATGACTGCCTCATACAAGCAGAGAACAAGGACATTCTGCTACAGCATCTGTCGTTTGTGAAAAGACTTTTAACATGCCTAGGGTACACAGTCAACAAAATGAAATCAAAACTAGTACCCTCTCAAGAGATAATATTCCTTGGTGCAAGCTTAAATACAACTGCCCAGATGGCTTATCTCACTCCAGACAAACAAAGGCAACTGACTACCTAGTTCAAGGAAATGGCAACAAAGGCCCAGTTATCTGCAAGAAAAATTCTGCAGGCTTTGGGCTTCATGGCATCCTGCATCTTACTAATTCCATATGCAAGACTGCATATGAGGAAAATCCAGTGGTACCTAAAAAGTGTCTGGACACAACATTGCCCCAACCTGGAAACAATGATTACTGTCATTCCCTGCCTGCAACAGGAGTTTCAATGGTGGGCAAAGGCTTGTCACCAAAACAAGGGACAGCCATTCTCACTACCCCCAGCCAGGCAGAGCCTAACGACGGATGCATCAGATTATGCCTGGGGGGCACACATGGCAGGAAGAGGCATTCAGGGCACCTGGTCCACAAACCAAAAGCATCTACATATCAATCAAAAAGAGATGCTAGCTGTTCAAAATGCCCTGACCGCCTTCAAGGACCTACTTCTTCCGGGACAACTACTGATAAAGATGGACAACACCACGGTTATGTGGCACATAAACAAGCAGGGGGGCACTCATTCTTACCCCCTTTGCAGACTAGCCATGGCTTTATGGGACACAGCATTGACTTACCAAGTTCATCTGCAGGCACAATTCCTGCCAGGAAAAGAAAATACTCTGGCAGATGAACTAAGCAGAAACCTCATGGATCCCCAAGAGTGGCACCTGGATCCACAAGTCTTCAGCATGATAACAAAGAAATGGGGATGCCCGGACGTAGATCTGTTTGCCTCCCCTCACAACAATCAACTAAAAAGATTCTGCACAAGGACTTATCACAGACAAGCTTGGAAAGTGGACACCTTATCCTTCAACTGGACAAACCTATCAGTATATGCCTTTCCTCCACTGCCTCTCCTCCCCAAGGTACTCCTAAACGTCAGACAGGAGAAACCAAAAATGATTCTGATTGCCCCAGACTGGCCACGCCAGTACTGGTATCCGAGCTTAAGGAACTTGTCCCAATGCCCAGCCTGGACCTTACCTCAAAAACCTCATCTACTGTGCCAGCAAAACAATCAGATTCTGTGCAGCCAATTCAGGACCCTAAACCTGGCAGCATGGCGGATAATTTAGCCATATAAACCACACCTCTCAGTAAAGCTGTGATGATTGTCATTTTAGAAGCCAGAAGGTGTAGTACTAGAAAATCCTATGCTGGGAAATGGAAGAGATTTTGTGCTTGGAACCAAGCTCAAGGAACTGATACAGCTATCCCAAATATTCCTCAGATTTTGCAATACTTAACTGAGATGCTGGACAAAGACCTTCATCAATTAAAATCCATGCCTCTGCCATTTCGGCTCATTACAATACAGAGCCACCACTCTTTTCTCATCCTTTATTAAGGCAGTACCTCAGAGGAGCCAAAAACTTAAGACCTCCAAGGAGAACACCAATACCTGCATGGGACCTCAATTATGTCTTGGAAAAACTCACCTTACCTCCTTTTGAGCCAGCTGCTACTGCAGATATAAAGTTCTTATCTTGGAAAACAGCTCTGCTCCTAGCAACAACTTCTGCAAGATGAGTTTCAGAGCTACAGGCTCTCATGGCTGTGGAACCCTTTATCATTTTTTTATCCAGACAGGGTCTCTCTGAGAACAAACCCTACTTTTATGCCTAAGGTGGTATCCAGTATAGCCCTTAACCAAGGGAGCCCGCAGGATTTTTTGCAGGGGGGTGCAAACCCAGAGCCCCACCCACATAGCTCACCCCGCCCCCTGCCAACACAGCCCCGCCCAAGTCCACCCACCCCAAGCCCCGCCCACACAGCCATTCCAGTGTCCCATTACTTGGCTATTTCTCCCCATTTACTGTAGACACTGTTCAAATCTGTGTGCATACTGTTTTATGCTTTAGTTCTACAATGATTACAGGCAGTTGGATTTAATTTACAACTTTTATTTCAAACATTATAGCCCAAACACTGAGACATTTACTAAACCTAAACAAAGCAATAGTCTTACAATGAAAACAGACTTGGCATTAAAGCTTCTCTACTTTTGAAACTCACATTCAATGAAACAGCATTGAAACCCACATTCAAAGAAAATGCATCTGGCCAGTGGCAGGTTATTTACCTTTGAACTGTTTTCAAGCAATAGGCTCCTTGCACACCGTTAGGGCCATGCAAAAGTTCTTTGATTTACCTGATTGTATTAATTATAATATATAATTGAATTATATCCCTTGTATTATACAGCAGCACTTGTTTGAGTGTCTCTGCTGAAGTAAAAGTAATCTGAATAATTCCACATTAAAGATATCTGAAACTAATGAAGATGTTGTTGCTAGAAAACAACTGTATATTTCAGTGTTTCATCTACAAATTCAGTGCCTGCTGCCGTCAAAGAATAAATTGCCTATGTTAAATTAAAAAAATGGTAAGCTGGTATATTGCAATAGAAAATGGATGACAAGCTGAAAAACAGGTTCATAGTTATTAGGCATCTCATCCAAAGGAGGACATCAGCATACAAATGTATATGCTGTAGGAATAGAACCTCAAGCCTTTACATTAAGATGCAAGTATTCTACTTGTGGTGCTACTAACATAGCTTTAAAACTTTATACCACAACAGAGATACCATTTGCTAAACAAAACAGTTGCACATTGTAAATAGACTTGGCATGAGCAGCAGTGAACTTAGCTTCCCTTAAAACTCACAGTTCTTTGAAAATGCACTTGAAAATTCCACCTGTTAACTCTAACTTGGGCATTTCACTTTCTCTCTCACAAAAGTACCACACCCCTCAAGGCCTCAACCTTAGTGCAAGAAATCTGGACAAAGCCTAAAATAAATAGGGATAGATTATAAATATGGCTCTCATAGAAAATTGCAAGAGTAACAGGATTTGTGTTGGTATGCATTTTTCTAAATGACATGACATCTAAAACTGAAATGTCTCATTTAGCAACTTCAATCCTTTTAGGAGGAATATGGGGCAAAAATCTGGGCAGCTGAGGGGTATGCTACCTCCCTCATACACACATCAAATAATTCTGGTCAGACTTGAATTAGTTCTGGGAAGGTTGCACTGAACGGCACAGTGCTTGAGCTGAAGTGGGTGAAATCCTGGTAGCCAGTGATAACTGATCTGCAGCTCAGCAATGTGAAGCATTAAAGCATTTTTAGCAGAGCATTGTTTCATCACTACCTATTGTGTTTGAACATAAGCTGTAGTTATTTTAAACATTTGCCTTTTTGATTACTACAGAGTACATTTACCCACCAGAGCTATTGTGTTTTGACTTCAGTGTGGAGCTAGTTGTTGCAGGGCTTGGCTTTTAAGTAAGGTAGCAATGCTTATTTACCATATACCATTAAAGCCACCCAACTACAAGTGTACTAACACACAGACACTGCTATAAGACACTGGTCTGCAATAAAATGTAATGAGCTTCTGAAAATACTGTAATCCTGTCCTTTTATTACAATGAATATAAAATACTTTGAAATAAGGTAAAAAAGCTCATAATCTTCGACTGACAAAACTACTTTTCCACACTTCAAAACAATAATAAAAAAAACAAACCCTCAGAAATTTTGGAAAGGTATCTCTACTCTACTTAACCCCAGCAAACCAAACCAGATACCCTACCCCAGACCCAAACGCTCCTGACAAAGACTTGGCTACCCAATTTAACTCTTTTCATTGAATCCATTTCCAAATTAACGTCATCTTTCTCTAACACCACTACATTCTCCAAAACTCCCTTACCATCCCCAACCATCTCTCTACCCTACTCTGCTACTACTTCCTCATTCCCATCTACTAACTCCCATCCCTCCACTCCTTCTCCTACTCCTACTACTTCATCAGCTTCATCTGCCCCTAATTCTCCCTCTTCACACTCCTTTTTTCTCTCATTTAAACCTATACCCACTTCTACTATAAAGAAACTCCTTATGAAACTGAAGCCATGCACCAATGCTCCTGATAACATCCCCTCTTACTTTCTTAGCAAAGCTGCTGAAGCAATCGCTTACCCTATTAGCATTTTAATCAACCGCTCTATCCAAGAATGTATAGTACCCCAAGTCTGGAAAAGGGCCTTTATCATACCTCTACATAAAGGTGGCAACAACAACAATGTTACTAATTTCCGCCCCATCGCTATTCTGTCCCCCATCTCTAAACTCCTAGAAAAGTGTATCCAACTACAACTCCTTCCACATCTCTTAGATAATCACCTACTAACTCCCACACATGGATTCAGACCACATCATAGCACTATGACCACCCTCCTCTCCTTCCTTGACACTGTAAATAAAGCCCATGACTCTGGCCAAATTGTTTCTACCCTACTACTCGACCTCTCTAAGGCCTCTGACACTCTCTCACAGCCTGCTACTAACTAAACTTTCTAAACTTAACCTATCTCCCTCCTCCTTGAACTGGTTCTCCAGGTACTTATCTAACAGATCTCAAGCAGTCAAATGGAAAAAGGCCACCTCCTCATTTCTAAATACTCCTACTGGGGTACCCCAGGGCTCTATACTGAGTCCCCTTCTCTTCAATATATTTATAAATGATTTCCGCAACTCTATCCCATTCTCAGACATCATCCACTGTTCAAATCTCTCAGTGTGCATACTGTTTTATGCTTTACTTCTACAATGATTACAGATATTTGGATTTCATTTACAACTTTTATTTCAGATTTTATAGCACAAACACTGACAGACATTTACTAAACCTAAACAAAGCAATAGTCTTACAATGAAAACAGACTTAGCATTAAAACTTCTCTACCTTTGAAACCCACATTCACTGAAACAGCATCGAAACCCACATTTCACGAACATGCATCTGGCCAGTGGCAGGGTAAGTTTACCTTTGGCCCATTTCCAAATCATAGGCTCCTTGCACACATTTTTAGAAACATGCAAGAGTTCTTTGATTCACCTTCCTGACTATTATACTACATAATAATTGAATTATATCCCTTGTACAACACAGCACCACTTGTTAGAGTGTGTTTTATAGTTCTGAGCATCTTTCCTTTAAGCAATGAAACAAATCATATGAACCAATAATGACAGCCTGCCCAATTCAGAACATTTCAACCATAAAGGAACACTCAAACTTCTGTCATAAAATCCACCAATATCAATCAGTATGCAGAATCTCTGCAGAAGTAAAAGTCATCTGAATAATTCCACATTAAAGAGATCTGAAACCAATGAATAGGTTGTTGCTAGAAAATAACTTTATATTTCAGTGTTTCATTTACAATTTCAGTGCCTGTTGCCCTTGAAGAATAAATTGCATGTGCTACATTAAAATTAATGGTAAGTTGATATATTGCAATAGGGAATGGGTGGCAGGCTGAAAAGCAGGTTCATAGTTATTAGGTATCTCATCCAAAGGAGGACATACTAAGAACTGCAGTACCATACCCCCTTAAAATACAAATGTACATGCTGTGTGAATAAAACCTACAGCCCTTTGCATCAAGATGCACGTATGCTACCTGCTGTGCTAACACTGCCTTAAAATTCTATACCACAATAATGATACCATTTGCTAAACAAAACAGTTGCACATAAATTCCACCCGTTATAGCTAACTAGGGCATTTCTCTGTCACACACACACACACACCTCAACTTTAGTGCAAGAAATACATAAAGATTGATTTTTTTCAAAGTTACAACAACTGTAAACTCTGTGACCATGGTGTACATTTGTTTTTGACAGAAAGGTATAAGGGAACTCATGGCTATGTATATAGTTGAATCTCTCTGTACTGAAGTACTCCCTACCACGATTCTGCTTTAATAGTGTGTTTGCATTCAGAAGCGATGTTACAACAACTGTAAACTCTGTGTGACCATGGTGTGTGTGTGTTTTTGACAGAAAGGGCTATGTATATAGTTGAATCTCTCTGTACTGAAGTACTCCCTACCATGATGCTGCTTAACTAGTGTGTTTGCATTCAGAAACTTAGTTTTTATACTGAACTTTTATAACTACATGAATTAGAAAATATCCTTTTCAGAGCCTAAGCTAAAACACCGAGATGAAAAGGTGATGGTGTCTACATATTCTTAAACAACATTTCATCTCCAGACTTGCTATGTGAGATAATGACATGGAATTCCTCTGCATCCAGCTTAGCATTAACAAAACTCCTTACTGTGTCATACCTAACTATAGGTCCCTCTATGTACCCCATCAGTCCATATCTCCTAACTAACATGGTGTCCCTATGCATTAAGCCAACACCATTATTCTAGGAGACTTCAATCACGTTTTCTTCCAAAATTGCCATTTGAGGAAGGATTATTAGGGAGAGCAACATTTTGTGCCAAAATTGGGACAATGGAGAGGTTTGGATATTTCTAATTCTACAAAGATTTGCACATACCTCTTAATTCAGGAAATCTGGACAAGGCTAAATATATTGGGGAACATACAAACACTACTAAAAATGCTCTTGTATAAACTTGACAATTGATAGAATAACAGGTCTTGCATTAGCATGCATTTTTCTGAAGGTTATGACTTCTGAAACTCAAATGTCTGTCATTTAGTGAGTTCATTGTATGAGGAACAAAACAAAATAAGAAGCAAATATCTATTCATTCTGCAAAGATATGGACAACTGAGAGGTATAGTTCAACCAGGGCTGTCTGAGTTTGCTCCAGTATCACATAGTCCCAACACATCAGCGAACCAAACACATAAATACACAAAACATACTCTGAGGCTCTAAATAAAAATCTACCTAAGCAACAGAGAACTCCAAAGCAGACATCCAAGCAAACGCTACCTCAACACAAAACATGCACAACACATAGCCCACAAAGTCAGTGTGCCAAGCAGCCACAGCCCTTAAGGCTGAATAACACACCTGATACTCTTGTAATAGGTGACTCTATTGTCAGACACACTGACGTCCTGCTCACCAGGCTGAATAAAGAGAAGGTCACGGTGAGCTGCCTGCCGGTGCTAGGATCCGTCACATAGCAAGCACTCAGGTCACTCCAAAGCAAATACAAATATGGCTCAGTCATTGTACATGCTGGTGTGAATGACCTGAGATACCTCCCTGGACTACATGAAAAGAGACATAGAGGAGCTCTATGATCATGTAGCCCAGGGTGGTATGACAACCTTGAGCAGCATCTTACCCTCACCTAGAATGATGCCACAGTACAAAGACAAAATGATCGATTTTAACAATTGGCTAAAATTTTGGTATCATTCAAAGGGGATCCAGTGTCTGTCAGCCTGGGATGACATGCTCGACAAGCCACGTTGCTTCACTAGGGACAGCTTGCACCTGTCACCACTGGGCTTTCAGATATTGGCAAAGGCTCTTGCCACCCCCATAGTGCCCGTTTTAGGCAAGGCTCAAAAGTCAAACCCACCCCCATAGACAGCACAAGGAACAAGAAACTAAGGGTAATGCTGCTAAATGCCAGAAGTCTTAACCTCAAGATGCACGACTCGAAGCTCTCCTCAGTATGGAGAACATAGATATCTGTGCAGTGACAGAAACCTGGTTCAAAGCTCCAGAGAGCACCCCAGCACTACCAGGCTATACCTCATATCATGCTTTTCGGCCCCAAAACCCGGACCGAACCACAAAAGGAGGGGGAGTTTCCATATTTATCAAGGATATCCACATGTATTTGTTTTTTCTGGAGGTCAAGCACTGTAATCAGATACAGTTGAAGCAAGTAACTCTTTAAGGAGTCTTGGTATAACTGGAATGAATATCACAATTTAACTATGGCAAACTAAAACTGTACTTTAATAATCCCATAATTAAGCTATAAAAAAAAAAAATAAAACAAAATGTCTTACAATTGGAACCAATTATTCCCCCTTACAAAAAACAACTACATACATACAAAACTGTAAAGTACAAATCATTTTATTCAAACAGATTCACAGCATTTTCATCTTATAGCAAGACTTCCTTAGACTCTGATGAAAAGTCTTGTTACAAAATGAACGCACTGGAATTTGTTTCCATAAAGTGGTTTATTCTTATTTTATGCTTTAAATATATTTTCTGTAATAATAAGCCCCCCCCCCCCCCTTCAAAAAAAGAAATCTTAACATGGAAAGGAAAATGCCATTTGTCTGCCATCAGGTCTGTCCCTTGGCTATGCACATGCAATATAACAGAAACAAACACACAACATTCTTTTGTAAGTTAGAAAATTGACTGAGGTGCTAAGGAAAGGGCACTGCACTGAATGACAGTTCCGGATCAGTAAATGACTGAAAAGGCAGATAGAACTGGTAGGTAACATTTCTTCAAACAGAATGTGTCACAGGTTGCTTCACCGCAATTCTCAGTGCCAGTCCAGGAAGTATATTGAATAAATGTTTTGAATAAATAAATCCACTTCAGAAAGAGTAAACACAAAAAGTAGCAGTTTTAATTAAAAAGCTTTTCAGGGCCAGCTTCTGAACATGGACACACCAACTTCACATCTTTCCCTATTTTCATTCATTCACACACACACACTTACTTACTTTGAAAGTGTCCCATCTTCGCTCGCTTCCTCCCGCTTGAATCCGTCCGTTTCAGTTCCCGCTCGTGGTCCCATTTTCCGCTTGCTTACCCCAAAACCGTCTGTCCATCCGAGTTCCCGCTCGCAAAAGTTGAAAATATGCGCGCGATGATGTCAGCACACCCACAACCGTTCTTCGCGATGTCAGCATGGACTTCATTTCTTCTTAAAGAAGAACGTCTCCAAAAAAAAAAAAAAAACTTTTTTTAAATTAGAACATGTCAGCCCGATTCAGGGGTGCAAGTGCACTTGCACTTGCCCTTAACCAAACTATTCATTTGCCAACTTTTTATCCAAATCCGCAGAACAAGGGGGAGGAAATTCTGCATTCTTTGGATGTACACAGACAACTTAGATTCTACTTGGACAAAACTAAAGTTTTCAGTAAGACGGAACAATTATTAGTGGCATATGCCGCAGCATCACAAGGAAAGGCTATCTCCAGGCAGACTATTTTAAAGTGGATAGGTCACTGCATTCGTTTCTGCTACTCACAGCATGGCAAACCAGTGCCTAAGGGCATTAGGCCACATTCAACCAGAGCTGCAGCCACTTCTGCAGCCTTTCTCAGGGTTCAGAGCCATCCAGATCCGCCCCAGTAGTTTCTCTTCCTCCTCTGACCCAACCGTTGAGTTTGGAGACAGAAGATTCTGGTGTCTGGATTGTGTCAGATCAGAGACCGCCACTGCCATCTGATCCAGCATCTGTTCCAAGTTCCTCTGTTTTCGCTGAGCGGGAGGACTCTAGGAGCTGTATTTCTGTGGTTGGCTCCAAGGATAGGGATCCACCGACTTTTTCTTCAGATCAGACACTACCACTCGGAGCATCTGTTCAGATGAGCTCAGCTCCTACCTTTGCCTCTGACTTTTTGTCTTCAGAACCAGAGGGACCTCCCGCTATGACTCTTTTTTTGTCGGTGCAGGGGAGTTTCTCAGATCAAGGGCAAAGACCCTTAGATGGTATGAGGAGAGCTTTGACTGCTTTTCAGACTCAGTCCTTTCAGGATCTTCCTCCCCCCTTCCTTGCCAATGCCTTAGTCCTTTATTTTACAACATCCACAGGGACAGCGGAGCCCCAAACTTCAGGACATTCCTCAGGGAACTCCCCACTCTTCCAAACTTTCTCCAGATTATCCCACTGAGGAAGTCCCTTGGAAGAGGACTTGTAAGAGGAAATGTCTAGATTCCCCAGAGGAGTCCATCACTTCAGATACTGATCTCGAGGAAGCAGAAGGGTCCCCATGGTCACCTCCTGATGATGTTTTATTTGGAGACATCTAGGAAATGCTTAAACAGAGAGGTGGCTGGCAGTCCAAGCTCCCCTTTAGTTTAGGAATTAGTATTCCTGAAGGCATTTGGGTCTCACCCTTCCACCTCCTGGGTGACCCCTCCTTCCGATGAGCTTATTGATTTAATTTCTCGGAAGGCTTGGGAGACCCCAGATACTATAGATCTTGTTCCTGGGAGGCCAGATAAATGCATCACATCACCATCTGACAAGAATTTTCTTTCAAAAAGAGTTGCTGTGGATGCGATGGTTGTGGCAGCGGCTACCAAAAAGGAACTTCCTGAGACCAGTTCTACTATCCACCCTCCTCATGAAAATTCTAGGATGATGGATAGATATGGGAAGTGCGTCCTCTGTTCAGCTGGCTTTACTATTCGTTTGCTGAATTACCTTATTCATTTTACAACACTTCAGATGGATCTGCTAAAGGAGTTAACAGATACCCCACAAGGAGCTGTAGCTGAACAGGTCACAGACAAGGTAGCCTGTCAGCTCACTGTCCTAAATTCTGTTGTTAATTCCTCCATGAGATTGATTTCGTATGCAGCAGATGGAGCGAGTAGAGACACAGGTTCAGTTATATCTGCTAGGAGGCAAGCCTGGATGCAACTTTGCGAATTTGCGGAGCCTTTCAAATCTTCCTTAGTGAACGCCTCCTTTGATGGCTCATCTCTTTTTGGGCCAGAAGTGAAAGAAACGCTCACCAGGTGGGAACAGGAAGACAAGACCTTGTCTGCCATAGTAGACAGTTTTTCTACTCTGACCAGACCCTATCCCAAATGTCAGAAAGGTAGCGGAAAGATGTGGTTTTGAAACTCTCAATGGTCTTTCCAGGACACACATGGTGAAAGTTCCCCCAGAGGCAGAGGAGGGAACAATAATGGAAGACACTGCCCTCGTGATAGAGGAGGCCTGCAAAACCAGTGCTGTAGGGAACTTCTTTAGCAAGCCCTTTCAGTGCTCCTGAACGAAGTTTCAATTGTCCACCTCTGAAGGCAGTCAAGGGTCGGCTGTCTGGGTACCGACAGGACTAGCTAGAGATTACAAATGACAAGTGGGTGCAGCAGATAATATCAAGAGATTATTTCATCCCCTTTGCCCATCCTCTTCCCCGAAACAAAAAAATCCCAGATGTGCCACCCAATTAAAGGGATCAAGCAGTCAAAGAAATTCAAAATTTGCTAAAGAAAAGCATCATCCAAGAAGTCCCCACAGACCAGCAAGTATTCAGAACTTACTCAAGATTCTTTTTAGTTCCAAAGAAAACAGCGGACTGGAGACCCATTCTGGATCTCAGCAACCTAAACAAGTCTATCAAAAAGAGCAAGTTTCGAATGGTCACTTTACAGTCTATTCTTTCCCTTTCTAGGAAAAGACAATTGGATGTGCTTGATGGATCTTCAGGACATGTTGTACTAACATATAAAAATGGACAGGTGGTCCAGAAGACATCTGCGCTTCTGGCTGGGAGCTGGTCATTATCATTTTCGAGCCCTGTCCTTTGGTCTCACTACAGTCTCCAGTGTGTTCACCAGATGCATGGTAGTGGTTGCAGCTCACTTGAGGCGTCTAGGATTCTGAGTGTTTCCATACTTAGACGACTGGCTGGTAATTGCCACGACCAGGCATCAACTCATAAGGGCAAGCAAAACTATTTTACACATTTGCTCACACCTAGAAATCACCATAAATTATGAAAAATCAGCTCTAGAACCTTGTCAAAATTTGGTTTTCATAGGAGCTCATCTAGATACAAGAGAAATATTAGCAAATCTTACCTGTGACAGAGTAATGTCATTGTGCAATCAGGTGAAACTACTGATTTGCAAGAAAAGAGCATCTGCAAAATTAGTTCTACAGGTCTTAGGAACAATGGCAGCTTCAATAATTAGTGCCATTAACCTGCCTACACATGCGAATAATGCAGTGATTATTGTCGCCCCAATGGTCCTTTCTAGAACTTTCAGTGTCTCACAGGGTCTTGATTAAAGATTCATGCAAGAAGTATCTTCGTTGGTGGATTCATTCTGGTCAAGTCAGTCTAGGTTGTTCATTTCTATCCAGTCAGCCCCTAGTCACTGTGACCACAGATGCCTCCCAGATTGGGGGGGGGTAGGGGGGCAATATCTGTGAAGGACAGTCCAGGGCACTTGGTTCCCTTACAAGGCTCATCTGCATATACATGTTATAGATATGAGAGCAGTGCTCTTAGTGTTGCAAGCCTTTCAAGACACTCTCGCTCTGGGAACAATAGCAGTTTTCAGCAAGT
>NC_056750.1:206840301-206905309 GCF_019279795.1 Protopterus annectens
TCAGGGATACAAAGCCTGTCGTGAGGCTACAACTGAACATGGTGCTTAGGTGGGGAGCCAGTTCGTTCTGAAGTTTGGTAGAATGCAGCTTGGGATGTTGTCTGGTCCCATGGAAGCTGTGTTCTTGGCTTTGGAAAGTGCAGTTTTTACCTGCGCAGTTGTGATTTCAGGGGCTCTGCATTCCTCCGGTATAGATATGGGCCCTTTAGGGGGTGAGAGGGGGATAAAGTTATCACTGAACCTATCAGCCAGGATGTTGGCAATATCAGTTGGTTCTATAATTTACGTGCCATTGTGCTGTAGCTCAGAGCAGACCTGGGTATTGCTATTGAGATTCTTGACATAGCTATAGAATGCTTTGTGGTTGTTCTTAGAATGAGAGGTGATCTTGTTTTCATAGCTAGCTTTGGAGGATTTTATGAGGGATCTCAGTTTCTTACTGAGGCTGACCACGGAGCTCCTCCACTCATGGGATTGTACTCTCTTCTGCAACAATTTCTTCCTTCTGTTGTAGAGTTTGTTTATAACGGGGAACCACCAGATTGGCTTCCTTTTTTTGGAGGATAGCATCTTGGTTCTGTTAGGGATAGCATGATCCATGCACTCGTGTAAGTGCTTATAGAGTGCATTTTTGTAGGATTCTGCAGTCATAGCTGCAGTGCCCATCTGCAAGGATGTCATGAACTTTGACACTTCTGTCTTAAGAAGCATGAAGTTGACTTTGGAGAAATTTTTTACAGTGGTTTCCTTAATGGGGAGTGGGGGCGGAATGTGGATATCTATGGTGATTAGCTTATGGTCGGATCTGACCAATGAGGAGTTGACTTCAGGTGTGGAACACCGGTCACTCATGTTGGCATTGACTAGGTCTAGGATATGAGGATGAGGATGATAACCAGGCTCTCTCACCACGAAGTTGTAAAGACTCTAGGTATGTCTAAACAAGGCTCAAAGTTCACACAAATCAGCATAAACAAGTTGACAAGTCCAAAACAGTAACTTCACTTCTCCAATAAGCAATCCAGTATACGGACATCAAAGAACTTTTATTATTTGTAAGCGCTTTCGCGTAGTCACCACTACGCTTCATCAGACAGTACACATAACATTTCAAAGCTTCTATTTATACAAACAAGTAAAGAAAAGGCGCCAAATTAAAACAAGTAAATCATTCAATTTTTCAATTAAATAGTTAATTAAAAACTTTTGTGTTAGTACATGCTATTCAGAAAGAAAAATCTTTTAAAAAGAAAGCAAAACTGTTCATGAACAATTTCCAGCTGAATTATCAATACTAAAAATTAGTACTAAAATTAAGGCTGACAGCGAGTGTTGGTGATGATAGTGAATAAATAAATACATAGATAAATCATCACACATGGGTACCTCACATAAATATCACACATAAATATAGAAAAGCACCATAAATGCATGTGATAACAACAAATAAACATTTATAATTAATAGAATAAATTTGAAACAAAATCAATGATAAAATATGTGAAGATTAGTAAATATATACCTTTTGAGATAAAATATATAAATATATTAAAATAACAATAAATCATACAGATTTGTTTGTTAACCTTTATGGGATTAACAAATATAAAAATATATAAAAATAGATTCAAAGATTGTGATGAAAATGAATTACTCACAATTATTTAAGAGATGTAGTAAAGTATGAAGTATGAAACATAGAGTATATAGCTTTTAAACATCTAGTTAGATGTATATAAATAACTCAGATAAAAATGAATAGTCAGTATTTTATATACAAAATTAAATATTGGATAAATAAATATAATAAATACATATTGATATAAAGATGTATATAAATTGTCTCAACACATCAATATAAATGTGTATAAACTATTAAGAGTAAATATTTAATTAATCATTACATAAACTAGACATTGTAGTATGCAAATACTATAAATAAACTGTATATCATTGATAAATAAATAGATAAATGAATATTGTGAGTATATGCATGAATAAATAAGTAGAAATAAACAAGAAATATAGACATGATATAATATGTTAAAACTATGCCCTAGGGGTAGTAAAAATGGAAAATTAATACATGTCCTGGTGAATATATATGAAAAATGTGTGTGCAAAGAACAATACACATAAAAGTACACATAGAATGGCTAAAAAAGCTAAAAACAGAGGGGCTAAACTTAGAAACTGAAGGCCAGACACCAAAATTCAGTGCTAAAAACCTATCTGGCTTCTAAAACAGGCTTAATAGAGACTTGGTTGTTAATGCCAGGAGGTATGTGTGCAGCCAGTCTTAAAATCCATTTTAATTCCTTGTTGTTCAGAAGTAATGTATTATCTCCACCTCTCTTATTAGGTATAACTATTTCTAATACCTTAAATTCAAAATCATGAAGAGGGTTTTCCAAAATATGTTTTGCTAACGCGTTTAATTCATCATTCATTTTTTTTTTTGTTCACAGGTCTAGGATATTGTTGCCTCTGGTGGGGGTGTGGATAAGTTGATCCAAGGCATTGGAGTTTATGAATTCTAGAAAGCGTTGAGCAAATGAATTGGTACATGAGTAGTTTTCCCAGTTAATGGTGGGGTAGTTGAAATTGCGCATTATTAGGGTGTTTGGTTGGAACATAATATTTTCCAGTATGTCAAGAAGAGAAGAGTGGAAGTCTTGGGGCATGGTGGGGGATCTGTAGCAAACTACAATTTGGATTGCAGTTTTGCTCAGAATTATTTGCACTTGGATAATTTTGGATGCATTATGTTGGGCAGCTAGCCTGGAGGTGTGGATATCCTTAATGAATATGGACACACCTCCATCTTTGGTGTTTTGGTCCAGGTTAGATGGCCGAAAGGTATGATATGAGTTATAGCCGGGTAATGCAGGGGTGCTGTCCGGAGCCTTGAACCAGGTTTCTGTCACAGTACAGATATCAATGTTCTCCATTTTGAGGAGTGCCTCGAGTGAGTGCATTTTGAGGTTTAGACTTGTAGCATTGAGTAGCATTACCTTCAGTTTTTTGCTTGCCTGTACCTGCTACGGTGGTGGGTTTGTCATTTGGACCTTGCCTAAAAAAAGGCACTATAGGGGTGGCAGTAGCCTTAGCCAGTATCTGGAATCCCAGGGGCAACAGGTGCAGGCCATCTCTGGTAAAGCATTTTGGCCTGTCGACCATGTCTTCCCAGGCAGACAGATACTGAATTCCCTTAGAATGACACCAGAAGCTTAGCCAATTGTTGAATTCATTCATTTTGTCCTTGTACTGTGGTATCATTCTGGGTGAAGGTAGGATGCTACTCAGGGCTAGGGTCATACTTGCCTGGATTACAAGATGGGAGAGCTCTTCCATGTCTCTTTTCATGTAGTCCAGGGAAGTATGTCTCAGGTCATTCACACCAGCATGGACAATGACAGAGTCATATTTGTACTTGTTGTGGAGTGACCTGAGTGCGTGGGTTATGTGGCAGATCCTGGCAGCTGACAGTAACCTTCTCCTTGTCTAGTCTGGTGAGTGGAACATTAGTGTGCCTAACAATAGTCACCCATGACTAATGTGTTGGGTACGTTGGTTTGCCTTATGGGCTACCGTTGAGTGGCACACTGAGTCTGTGGGTTATGTGTCTTTTGGGTTGTGTTGAGGGGTGGAGGTTGCTTGCATTTCTGCTTTGGAGGTCTCTCTTTTTTTTGGCCACATTATTATTGAGAGCCTCAGCAAATGTTTTTGTGTATCTATGTGTGGGTTTTGGTGGTGTAGGTTTAGTGGGTCTATGTGATGAGTGCAAGTGTTTACCTTCTCCTCTTGATTGACAGGTTCAGTCTTGGGTTGAGAGAGTTTGCTTCCAGTTTGGCTAGATAAGTGCATCTCTCACAGGTTGTAGTGTTGGGTGGTAGGAGGAGAGGGTTGTTAGTGTACATGAGGCAATTGCTACATTGCCCCAAGATGCTCAGATTCATCAGGTAGACAGGAGGGAACACCGGGAGTTGCCTGGGGAATCACTATTTTCCTCTAGACAAGTGAGGAAAGTAAGTACTGGAGATGTTTTCCTCTAAGCAACTGAGGAAGATAAGTACAAAAAAACAAAAAAAACGTTATTCACTGAGTAATGAGGAAGGCTGAGTGCTGTAGTAAATTGTAGTTTATTTAGTGCTTACAACAGTTCTGATTTAGTGCTAAGCACGAAAAAGCAGATTCAAGTGCTAAAATTAAGAATCTGGCTAGTTCTAAGGGAAAAACTGAAGAGCAAACTTTATGGCGCTGGGAATAGTTTAACCCTAGCTAAGCGGCGCTGTCAGATGCGCAAACTCTCACAAACCCGTGCAAACACGGGTTCTTAACTCAAAGTTGAATTTTAGCATGTCTACCCATGGATCCTCCTATTTCTTCTCACTCTTTAGTCCAGCAGTTCTTGAAAGGGGTTTTGCATGTGAGACCACCAAGGAAGTGGGTGTCGCCTATGTGGGATCTGTACTTTGTGTTGGAAGAGTTAACTCTGTCTCTTTGAACCAACTCATCAGACCTAATTTATGGTTCATGATTGGAAAACTGTGTTACTTATTGCTCTGACATCTACAAAATGACTGTGATTTGCAAGCTGACATGGTACATGAACCCTGTTTCATTTTCCATAGAGATAGGGGTACCTTAATAACATATCCCTCATTCGTGCAAAAAGTTGTTTCAGAGTTTACTTTGAATCAAGCCATTAATCACCTTATTTTCTATCCCAAACCTAAAAGTCATAGAAAAAGGATTTTTCATACTCTGGATGTGCAAAAGCAATTATCTTAACAGAACCAAGTCCTTTATCTTCCATGATGGGACAAGGAAAGGGGCAACCTGTGTCAAAACTGACAATTTTCAGATGGTTGTTCGTTGCTATTGCTTTTTGTTGTTTCCATCCTGGTAAATCACTTCAGGTAAGGTCAAGGCACACACTACTAGAGCCTTGTTTTCAATGGCATACTGGAAAGGGGTTGACTCTAGAAGCATTCTAGGGGCAGCTGCTTGGTCCTCTTTGTATAATTTTAGAATGCACTACAAACTTGGATTCATTTTCTAAGTCCAGAACAGACTTTGTTCGGTCCATATTCCAAGGACTCCTGGATCCAAATCTTTCCTCCTCCCAGGTTGGTTAAGCTGTGGTAATTTACCTATCTACCTGAAGACTACTGCAACAGTGGGAGTCATGAACATAGTACAGTTGTGTGAGTTGCACTTACCTATAACAGTAGATGTTTGATGAAATCTACTGTAGTAGCTGCATCCACCCTCCACCTTCTATCCCCCTCTTTTGTCTTTATATAGTTATGTTTTAGGTAAAATTATGTGTTCCTAACTGTGCATTTTGTCAGCACAGTAGGCTGTTTCCTTTTGGGAAGCAAGAAAGTCCTGAAGAGTTTTGGTTGCCAGGCAGCTGTTTTCTCCCTTTGGGACTTGAGCTTTAACAACCTGGGAGCATATGTGGGGGAAGCAAAGACTTTGGAAGATTAGTCAGCCATTGTATCCTCAACAGAATATAAGCCATATAGCTAAGGCTACGGCAGCAGTGATTTAATAGAGAATCTACTGATCTGATGTTGTCAATTTTCATTATGTCCACAGCCTATGGGTTTGGATCTGATCCCTCAAATCCGATTCAGCCATTGCAAAAGCTTATGGCACCCCAAAACCCCCTGACCTTCTCCTTTACCATAATGCACCAAACCAAGTACCTCAGATCTCATTTGTCACTATACACGAAAGATGTGGTAGCTGTGCTCTTGAGCAGATAAGTCTTTCTTTAGATTTCATAATGTTATCTCCTCTGTATTTAAAACCTTTAAATTTGTAGGTTCTTTTTTTCCCCTTACCTTCCGCTTGACTCTGTTGCAGATTTTCCCCCCAGTTTTAATATATTCTGTCCCTTTTTCTTCCTCTCGTACATTTTTTTGTATCATGATATTATTGTTGGTATTCTTTTTCCCTCTACAATCTGTGTAGTCTTTACTTACTATAGCTGGTAATTTTTAATCTGATGATGCTAATCTTCATTCATTCATTCATGATGGATGGGTCTCAGTTCTGTCCTCTGAACCAGCTCGGCCATTATAACAGTCTTGCTCCAGCCAAAAATGTCTCGAGCTAAGATTACCCATAGTGCTCCTCTCCTCATCTCCTCAGATCTTGTTTGCCGCATAGAGTTTCAAGATGCATCAGGCCAGTTCTCCAGCTAAGTGATTTGTTTTTTCAATAATATTTCTTCTACATTTGGGATTTTTCTCTCATAATCCTTTCCTTATCTAGTTGTTTACTTTTAGATATAGCTCTCCTCTGTGTGTGAGTTTTTTCCCGTCTTCTTACCGTTTTTGGTATTTATTTGTACCATTGGTTGTACAGGCCCCTCCCTTACCTCTGTGGTAGTTTCTAATACCATAGTTGGCATTCTCTCCTTTCCCTACCTATTTACCCTTTGGGTATACTTTTATTACCATCATTGGTAACTTTACAAAAAAAAAAGACACTTTCTTCTCTTTTTCCTTGTCTGTGTGTGTGCGTTGTACAGATAATTGTGACATGATTTTTATTTTGCTGTTTTTTCACTATATATATATTGTGGGTTGTACTTTCTAATATGGCAGATAAGAAAGCCACAACAGGTTTCAAACAGTGTGATAAATGTGGCAGGAAGATGCCCAACTCCGCTGGGCATCTTTCCTGTGTCTGTTTGCATTGGAGTACTCCACTTAAAAGTTCAACCTCTGTGCGAGCTCTGTAAGGGCTTTAGTGCCAGCACCTTAGTTGAACGCAAGAATAAGTTGATATTAAAGGGTTTTCTAAAAAAAACTTTCTCTGAGGCTTTTTCTGAGGTGAAGGTCTCAACCCCTCCTAAAAAAGAATTGAAAAAGAAGAGACACACTCAATACCATCTTCTCCTCATTCTCTGGAAATTTATTTTATTTTATTTTACATTTGTTAACCGGGGATGTCTGACTGAGCCAAAAAGTCCCTTTTTCAGCAGAGGCCTGGGGAGAAAAGCTCCACATAAAAAAAATACAGATACATATAGTAATTTAGACATGGTCAGTATACACACAAATTACAAAAGGCATGATTTTACAGTGGTATGCAGCACATCAACAGTTACAGTGGAGAGAAACAAAAAATATTAATTTAAAAATAAAGGTAATTAATAGATTTGTGGTGTACAGCTGAAATTTGGAACATAAGTAGAATACATACATAGTACACAGTACATACATTGTAGATTAGCCAGTCTTTGTGAGTAAGATTGAAAAGTATTATCAAGTACTTTAGGTTTAGTATGTGTACCTTATCTCCAAAGCTATTGTAGCTGTTGGTGACTTCTAGTAGTAGTTTGCTTGATGATCTAAGAGGCTTTTTGGCTGAGTGATGTACTAGGTTTTTGATGGCAGGACACTTATTGGGGAGGTAATAGATCGAATGACAGAGGCAGAGCTGATTGTAGGTTAGGAGGTTGGGCAGTTCAAGCCATTAGAGCAGTCTCAAAGCAGTACAGTGATGAGTTCTATATGAGCAATTTGCAGCAAAGTGGGCAGTTATGTTATAGCAGGCTTCTATTTTGCTTAGTTCAATTTTGTTGAGATTAGTCAGAATGGGAGATGCATAGAGTAGGGTGGATAGAAGCTGGGAGCGAACAATGGCTGATCTTGTGTTGTTGGTAAGAAATGGTTTGATATAGAGTAATCCCAGTTTGGCATGTACTTTTTTAATAATTAAGTTGAGTTGACTATCAAATTTTAGGTGGGAGTCTATGGTTATAGCCTGTGCCACTGGAGCGATTGGAGTAGCATTTGTGGAGTATATAGTGAATAGACTGTTATCAGTGATTTTGTTAGAACTAGTTATAACCATAAGCTGAGTTTTCTTTGGATTTAGGATAAGTTGGGCTTTGGTAAGGTAGTTTTCAATGTCAGAGAATGCTAGTTGAGTTGTTTGCAGGAGGGTGGGAATGTTTTGTGCAGCACAGATTAAGGTAGTGTCATCTGCATACTGAATGATAGATGCATGCTGTGTGGAGGTATGGAGGTCATAGGTTCATAGGTAGGTACTAGGCTATCTGCCCAAGGGCCTACGTAAGCCTAGCCAGCACGGTACCATAGCTTACGCCACCCAAAGTTATTTTCCTGTGCCACTGTTCAGCAGAGACACAGAAGTGATCCCCGGGGTGTATTTCCTTTTTCCCATCCACTCATCAAGATTTTTCTTGAAGAGTGCTAATGAAGAACTTTGCTTGACATAGATGGGTAGCTTGCTCCAGAGTATAGGAAGGCTCTGGGACAGGAATCTATCCCTCCAGCGTGTCCTATTTATTGTGGTGACAAGGTTTACGTCCCTAGAGCGTGTAGCTTGGAGGGATTGGGATTTCTTTAGGTGTAGTATGTCCAACAGCTCTGGGTTTGACATAGCTTTATATGTTAGGCAGAGATCACCTCGGAGTAGGCGATATGCTACGGAGTAAAGCTGGAGTTTCTTGAGGCGGTCCGTGTAGGGCATTTGTTTGAGGCCAGTAATCCTCTTTGTGAGATGCTTCTGTGGCCTTTCCAGCTGCTGCAGATGTCTTGTGAGGTACATTCCAAAAGGGGCATTGTACTCTATAATGGGTCTAATGAGTGACGAGTAGAGGGGAACAATGACCTCTCTTTTCCTGGATGAGAACCCTTTTATGATGAAGTGTGCCATGTAGAAGGACTTCCTGACTACTGTGGCGATGTGTCTATCAAAGGAGAGACTACTGTCCACCTGGGTCCCAAGGTCTCTTATCACGCATTCAGTGTTAAGTAGATTGCTGCCTATGTGGTAGTTCATGGGTACAGAGTTTTTACCAAAGGGGATGACGCTGCACTTTTTGGCATTGAGCTTGAGGCCATGGCTCTGACACCAGGCATCTGTCTCAGTGAGATCCTTCTGTAGGATGTCCACATCATTTGGGGACTTCACTATGGCTTTTAGTTTGCAGTCGTCTGCAAACTTTGTCAGCCAGAGGCCTTCTGTGTTTGCCTGTACTTTGAAGAAGTTGATACCAAACAGGAGAGGTCCCAGGACGGAACCTTGTGGCACTCCACTTGTCACTGCCTTGAGGTCAGATTTGGAGTCTGTAACTTTTAGAGTGTGGATTCTGTCAGTGAGCCAGTTGGCAACCCATCTTGTGACATAGGGATTTATACCTAGTTTAGTGAGTTTAGCTATAATTCCAGAATGGGGGATGGTGTTGAAAGCCTTGGCGAGGTCAAGATAGGCTGTGTGAACCACCTTACCCTCATCCACGGCTTTGGTGACTGCCTCAAAGAAGTCGATCAGGTTCAGGAGGCATGATCTGCCTTTCACAAACCCGAACTGGGTGGGATCCAGAGTTTGGAGGTTACCAATGTCTTTGTTTATGAGTTCCATGATGATATGTTCCATGGCCTTGCAGACCCGGCTCGTCAGGCTAATAGGTCGATAGTTCCTGGGATCAGTTCTGGCTCCCCCTTTGTGGAGTGGGATAACTGTTGCTGTGTGCCATTCAATGGGCACAAAGCCTGATGCAAGGCTATTATTGAACATGGTGCTTAAGTGGATGGCCAGTTCGTTCTGAAGTTCATGTAAAACGCAGCCTGGTATGTTGTCCGGTCCCATAAATGCTGTGTTTTTGGCTTTAGAGAGTGCAGCTTTTACCTGCATAGTTGTGATTACAGGGACTCTGCATTCTTCCTGTATAGATATGGGCCCTTTAGGGGGTGAGAGGGAGGTAAAGTTAGCACTGAACTGATCTGCCAGGATGTTTGCAATATCAGTTGGTTCTGTAATTTTCTTGCCTTTGTGCTGTAACTCAGAGCAGATCTGGGTGTTGCCATCTAGATTCTTGACATAGCTATAGAATGCTTTGTGGTTGTCCTTGGATTTAGTGGCGATTTTATTTTTGTAGCTAGCTTTGGAGGATCTTATAAGGGATCTCATCTTCTTACTGAGGCTGACCAGGGAGCTCCTCCACACATGGGATTTTACTCATTTGTGAAGATTGTGAATAGTAGTGGTCCTAAGATAGAACCTTGTGGGACTTCTATAGTTATGGGCAGCTGAGGAGAGAGAGAATTTTCCCATTTTAGAGCTTGGTACCTGTCAGTTAAGTAGCGTTGAAACCAGATAAGAGTGGAATTTGATAGGTGATATTGGTTTAGTTTGTTTAGCAGGATTTGGTGCGAGACTGTGTCAAATGCTTTGGACATATCCAAAAAAAAATTGACACCTGCAGGCCTTTGTTTTTGAGACGGTTTACTGTGTCTGTGAAGCAGAGGAGGGCCGTAGTGGTACTATGGGCAGGTCTGAAACCATGCTGAGTAGGTGACAGGATGTTACTGTTTAGGAGATATTTTAGCACCTGGGTATGGATGCATTTTTCTAGGATTTTGGCCGGGGGGGGGGGGGGGGGGGGAGTAAAGCAATGGGTCTGTAGTTATTAAGTTCAGTGGAGGTCCCGCCTTTGTGTATGGGTATAACCTAGGATATTTTCCAGAGTGTGGGCACATAGTTTTCAACAATTGATCTGTTTATGAGAGTGGAGTTTGGGATAGCAATAGCATCTGCTGTGAGTTTCAAGAAATAGCTGGGGAGTAGGTTGGCTGCTGTTGATGACCTTTTTAATTTGGAGAACATGCTTTTGATTGAAGTGGTGGAAACTGTTTTGAGGGTAAAGTTTGTATTAGTGTTATTTGTGTTGGGGGGATAGTATGGAAGGAACTGTCCTGTGATACTAAGGATAGAATTGAGTTCACAAAGTGGGAGTCGAATTGTGTTTTGATGGGAACTTTAGTGTCGGGTGGTTGGTTTGGGGGTAGCCTTTTGGGTGGGTTTTAGGAGTTGGTTTACATTTTTTCCAAAATTTTTCGGGTTGTGTTGGTATTTAGTTTGTAATGTTGTGTAGTGGGATTTTTTGTCCAGCCTAGTGCATTTTTTTTCACGGTTGCGCAGTTGTTGGTACTTAGTTAGGCTTTGTGTTTCTTTGGTTTTTTTTTTATAGTAAAGCCAGGCAGTGTCTCTGGACTTGAGGATTTGTTTGGTTTATTTACTGAGCCAGGGGTTTGTAAAGGTTCTAACCTTGATTTTGTGCAATGGAGCGACAGTGTCTAGGTGTTGTAGAAATGTTTTGTTGAAATATGCTACAGCCTAGTCAAGTGGGAGGGTTTTTAGGGGGGGGGGGTCCAGTCACAGTTAAAGAGTAAAGTATTGAGGACCTCAGGAGATAAATTGTTTTTTGTTTCTAGTGGATTATAGTTAGTGGTTTTACATATGCTTGTTCTACTACGTATAAGGTATATTATGTTGTGGTCACTTAAGGTATCTGGGAGACTGCCTGCGTGGGGGTACAATGTGGGGTTGTTAGGACCCAGTAAAAGATGGATTCCCTTTTAGATTTTTTATCACATCTAGTTGGAATTTGGACTAGCTGCTGGTCGCCATGGAAATCTATTAGATTACTTGGTGGTTCTGATATGCAGGTGAACCAGTCTAGGTTGAAATCCCCCAGAATAAGGGTTTCTTGTGAGTATGTGGAAGAACATCAAGATAAGAAGTCTTCAAGGCTAGCAGGTGTATTACCAGGTGGAATGTAGATCACAATTGTGGTGATGACCTTTTTAGGGTGAAGTTGAAGGTTTGAGATAAGTATGTCCTAATTATTGGGGGAGGGGTAGGAGTTTGGTAATTGACATACAGTTAAGTTGGACTTGTACAGTAAGACAGTTCCACCCCCTTTACAAAATGGTCTGTCTTGTCTAATGATATTGTAGCCAGTAGGGAGAACTTCAGAGTTAGCTATGTTTTTATTTTGCCAGGTTTCTGTTAAAGTAATTATGTCTGGGGAGTAGTGTGCTATTGTGGCCTGGAGTTCAGGTATTTTATTTTTGATACTTCTAATATTATTATTTAGCATTAAGAGATGGTTGGTTTTGCTGCTGTTGTTGATTTGCCCAGGGATGAAGACAGTGGATTCTAGGCCCAGGTTCATATGGAACCGAAACCAAAACAGGCAAAATTAACTTCTACACCAATCTTGGCAACAGAGCCTAAAACTCCATCCACAATGCCATCCTTGTCCACAAAACCGATAATGACTTCACACCTACAATACCGACCACTTCCACAGTGCCACAGACCCTCTCGGCACCAAAAATAGTCTCTCCTTCAATGCAGGTCACTACCCCCCCCCCCCCCCCCCATGCAACCTTCTGGTCTTCCAACCACAGTGCCAAAGGTCGAGACTCTTTCTCAGATCCGATATTCCCTGTCTATCAATCCATTTCTTGGGCAACAATTAAGCCCTTTTCTTGATCAGCGTGAATCTCCATCGGGGATGTCAACCTGCTCTACCAGGAGCTATTGGAGCTCGATGTAGTGAGACTCATGGATCAGCTCCTGGCAGCCAAAGGAATCCCAACTCCTTCTAAATCCTCCCTCCCACCTGGAGGAATTTTCTCCACAGACTCTAATGTATATTCCTCCTTCAACCTCCCCATAGGTTTTGGAGCTCTTGATGCTGATGCCTATCCCAGTGCCAGCTCCTTTGGTTCCATTGGTAGATCTTACCATATTCTGGCGCCTACCCTCTGGTCCATGACTCGGTCGGAGCCAACCCACCCTCAAGACCGTGACTGATCTGTCAGCACCATGATACCTAGTATGGCACCCATTTTCTCTACAGTGCCATCTGTGGTTCTGGTTGCTTTGACAGCTCTGAGTCCTTTTGTGGCTCCTTCCCCTGGGGGCGGGTTCGTCGGAGTGGGGTGTGACCCCGGTTTCGAGGTTGTCTGTCTCGGTTCTGGGCTCCCATCCCACTTCTGGGGGGGCCTGCCTTCCAGGTTATGGAGAGGGCACTCCACCTCAGCAGTTTCACAGCTGGTTCCTTTAGCGCCAGAATGCCACATGTACATGTCCTCTGGTCCACAGCTGACACAGTCCACTACACTGGAACATCAGGCACAAGAACCTCAAGATGCCCTTCCACAGGGCACCCACTCTTAGGAGTCCTCTTCAGATGCCCCCCCCCCCCCCCGAAGAGCTACCCGTAAGAGGGAGTACATGAGGAAACACATGGATTCCCCTGAGGAATCCCTTACTGAAGATGCAGATTACGTTGAGGGGGAAGGGTCCCCATGGTCGTCCCCTGAGGATGTCTACTTTGGAGACATACTAGAAATCTTAAAGCAGCGGGGTGACTGGAAGCCCACCAACCCATCCTCTGAGGAATCTGTATTCTTGCAGGCTTTCCGTGCTTGACCCTCTGCTTCCTGGGTGACCCTTCCTGCAGATGAATTAGTCCAGTTCATCTTGCAGCGTGCCTGGAAGAGTCCTGACACTGTTGAGCCAATCCCCCAGAGACCGGACAAAATACTGTCCCCTCCATAGGATCACCCTCATTGATACAGAGGCTTGGCAGTAAACACTATGATGGTGGTGGTGGCGGCCACTAGAAAGGAACTTATTGGGAGAGTCCTGCTGTCCATCCTCCAAACGGGGAGTCTCGGACTATGGTCACACTAGGGAAGCGAGTGTATGCTTCATCGACCTTTGCCATACGGTCATTGAATTACTTACCCCTCTCCAGAGGGACCTGTTCATGGAACTCTCTGGGAATCTTAGCAGGAGCTGTGTCTGATGAGTTACATGACAAAGTTGTCTCACAGCTTGCCACCCTGGAATCCATGTCTAATTTGTCCATGCAGTTGATATCTCATTATAATGAAGGGGTGGCCAGAGCAGCGGGTACAGGCGTTGTCATGATATGTCACGCCTGGATGTGCTTGTGTGACTTTGCAGACCCTTTTAAGTCTTCCTTTGTCAACGCTCCCATTGATGCTTCCTCTCTTTTTGGACCAAAGGTTAAAGACACATTAGCTAGGTGTGAAAAGGATGGCAAGACCCTGTCTGCTGTGGGCTTACGTTTTTCCACTCCCTAACAATCCTACTCTAGGAATCCGAGAAGTGGAAAGATGTGGTTCAGAAAATCCCAAGGACTCTTCTGTGACACACTTGGTGAGTTCTCCCCACCGGCGTAGAGGGAGCATCTAATCAGGAAGACACCCTCCTCGAGGCAGAGGGGGTCCACATAACCAGCGGTCCAGAGATTCCTTCTCTGGACAGCCCTACCAGCTCTCCTGAAGAGTGGCCCAATTGTTTGCCTCTGGAAGCAGTCAGGGGACGATTTTCTCTGTACCACCTAGCTTGGCATTCCATAATGACAGATTCTTGGGTGCAGACAATAATTACCAGAGGTTGTCATATCCCTTTCCATCTTTACCTGAGGCAACAAAGGCAAATCCCCAATGTTCCAACCAGTCAACAGGATGCAGAAGGACAGGAAATTCAAAAGCTGCTTCTAAAAAGAGTCATCCAAATAGTCCCACCAGACCAGAAAAAATCAGTTTTTTACTCAAAGTTCTTTTTAGTGCCAAAAAAGGCAGGGGAATGGAGGCCAATTTTGGACCTCAGCATCCTAAGCAAGTTTTTCAGACATACAAAATTCCGGATGGTCAAGGTTCAATCTATCCTTCTGTTTTTGGAGAAAGATGACTGGATTTGCTCGATAGTATGCATCCTTGAGATCTATCATAGAAAAATGGACAAACGTTCCAGGAGATTTCTCCTCTTCCGGCTGGGAGCCAGTCACTACCAATTTCAAGTGCTGCCCTTTGGTCTCTCCACATCTCCCAGAGTGTTCACCATATGTATGGCAGTGGTAACAGCTCACTTAAAACTGCAAGGATTCTGTGTGTTTTCATATCTAGACGATTGGCTCTTTACCACCCCTTACCAAGCATCTACTGCTTCTTGCCTCGCACTACACTCTACAACTGGACAGGTCCTTAGGCATCTCAATAAACGAAGAAAAGTCAAAACTGGTACCTACTCAAAATCTAGAGTTCATAGGAGTGACATTCGACACATGGTCTTGCTTGGTTGCCCTTCCGCTTCACAGGTTCCAAAGACTAAGATCTCAACTCCAAGTGACACTGTGTCAGGACAAAGTCCCAGCTCATGTAGTCCTTTAACTACTAGGATCAATGGCAGCAACGATTATTATAGTTCTTCTAGCAAGACTATACATGAGACTACTACAATGGCTCCTGGCATCACAGTGGTCCCTTTTAACACACCCTATGTCTTTTCCGATCCACATAACAAACCGCTGCAAACAAGACTTGAATTGGTGGATGAAGCCAGAAAAGGAATTATGGAGTCGCCCCTTCTCACCCCGAAGCCATAGTGACCATGGATGCATCCCTGATGGGGTGGGGGGGCATTTTCAGAGAAAGGCAGTCTAAGGCACTTGGTCCCCCCTGGAGGCCAAGTTACATATCAGTGTCCTAGAACTGAGGGCGGTGCTTCTGCTGTTCTAAGCATTCGCATTCCAATTTCTCCTCCCGTCAGGGACAGTTGCTGTCCAGTCTGACAACATGTCAGTCATCTGGTATATCAACAAATGGGGGGGGGGGGCAAATCCTGCCCGTTGGGTCGAGAAGCCATGAGAGTTTGGCAATGGGTGATATCTTCCAACCACTTTCTAATAGCACCATGCGTTCCTAGGGAATTCAGTTTGATTGTGGACAAACTGAGCAGATGCATTCTCCTGCCTCATGAGTGGTCCCTCAATCCTGTCATAGCGGTGGAGATTTTCAGGCTCTGGGGTCAGCTTTGCTGCGATCTGTTCATGTCTCCCACCAACCACAAATACAGCAGCTACT
Source organism: Protopterus annectens (assembly GCF_019279795.1). NCBI lineage: Eukaryota > Metazoa > Chordata > Ceratodontiformes > Protopteridae > Protopterus > Protopterus annectens. Next base: position 206,856,045 of record NC_056750.1, read on the forward strand.
TCACCCTAATCCCCCCTCAGGGGGAATCCCCGAGGGACACACTAGTACACGATTGACCCACGGGACTACTTTATGCCTTTCCTCTGATCCCATCATTTCTAAAGAAAGCTCTTCGGTTGAGAAGCAAAGTAATCCTCATTGCACTGTATTGGCCCCGACAAATCTGGTTCCCTTTCCTTTGGCCTCACCTAGTTCACCGACCGTGGACTCTGGATCCAACTCCAGGATTACTGTCACATCTCAAGGGTTGATCTATCCAAACCTACTGAGCCTCAAGCTGACAGCTTGGTTCCTCCACTTCCAGTAATTGCCAGGCATAATAACCTATCTTCCCCTGTACAAAAGATTCTTCTGGCTTCCCATAAACCATCCACAAGGAAAATTTATCTTAGCAAATGGAACAGATTCATGTTTTGGTCTCAAGAAAAAGGACTAGACTCCCTTTCAGCTTTGATAAGTTTGTTTTTGGAGTATTTATCAAATCTACTCCATTCAGGAGCTTTGGCTTCTACTATTCGCATCCAGTTAGCAGCTGCCTCAAATTTTCAGTGGTTTCCAAGATTCCTCTTTAATATCTTACCGCCTCTGTAAAACCTTCTTGAAGGGAGTCACACATATCAAACCACCCTTCAAAGAGCTGATTGAACCTTGGAATTTGACGCTGGTCTTACAGACTTTGACTCGTCCTCCCTTTGAGCCTACTGCCACTTGAGATATGAAATTTTTGTCTTGGAAAACTTTATTCTTTGTAGCAATTACCTCAGGAAGAAGAATATCAGAATTACAGGTTGTTTGTGTAAAATGCCCTTGCATTGTTTTCCGCAAAGAGAGTGTCACTTTGGACTAACCCATCCTTTCTATCCAAAGTTGTTTCGAAATTGAGTATTAATCAATCCATTGACCTGCCAGTTTTCTTCCCAAAATTTTCTAATAAAGGAGAATATTGTTTGCACTTATTGGATGTACATAGACAGTTATGCTTCTGCTTGGATAAGACTAAATCACTACGAAAATCTGACCAATTATTCTTGTCCTTTTCAGAACCCAAATTGGGAAAACCTGTTACTAAAGTAACTTGGGCAAAATGGCTGAGAGACTGTATTTCTTTTGCTTACCAACAAAAACAAATGCATCTAACCACTAAAATCAAAACAAATTCGACCAGATCAGTTGCTACTTCAGTCAGTTTTCATTCCAGAGCTTCCATGGATGACATTTGTGCAGCAGCCACATGGGCCACTCCACATACCTTTTTATCACTCATTACAAATTGCACTTGGTCTCCAGGGGGAGAATTTCCTTTGGCTCAGTGGTGCTCAGAAATATCCTTCCATAGGGCCACCCAGGAAATAAAGTAGCTAGGGACTCTGTCCCATCCATCATGAATGAATGAAGATTAACAACATCAGATAAAGAAGTTATGTTCTTACCATAACACTCCATCTATGTTGTTGTTCATTCATTCATGATATCCCCCCACCCCCACCCCCTTCGAAAGACTTCTGGAGGTTCGGATTTGGTCCTAGCTTCATGATGGGGCATTTGCTCCAACACAGTCTCTGCTTACCTTTCTTATGGGCAAACTTGATCTGAGGAGATGAGGAGAGGGGCACTATGGGTAATCTTAACTGGAGAGTTTTTTTTGCAGGCGCGAGCTTGTTATAATGGCTGAGTCTGTTCCAAGGACTGAACCAAGACCCATCCATCATGAATGAATGAAGATCAACAACACAGATGGAACATTACGATAAGAATATAACTTCATTTTTCCTCTCTCTCTCTCTCTCTGTTTTTCTACCAAAAAAAAAATCTTGTTTATGTAATTTGTGTTTTTTTCTTCCTTGTTGGATATCTGGTATTTTTCCTGCTACTGTTTAAAGTGGCAGAAAAAGAGAAAGGCCCGTCTGGTTTCAAAAAATGTCTAAAGTGCGGACATTCTGATGCCCAAATATTCTGTGTGTACTGTTTAGAACCACTGCACCTTGAAGAGGATTGTTCTTTGTCATGCCTTTAATCCTAGAGCTCTAGTTGAACACAAAAACAAGTTGATTTTAAAAGGGTTACTGCCTTCTTCCTTTGAGGTGCTTTCTGGAGCTCCATCACTTGAGAAATCAAAAAAAAAAACTAAATTTTCTTCCCAGAGCTCTTCTTCATCAAAGTCTTTGGAGAAGTCTAAGGAGAGGCCACTTTTGGATCTGACCTCCCCTTCAAATCCTTGAAAGAAAATATCTAAGCTTTCAGGTCAGACTTAAACCTCAGATCTGAAACTAAAGAAAACAGATTAATTGGATCCAAAAATAGAGGAGCAGAGATTTGTCTGATCAGACTTCCTCAGGTCTGACTCAGAACTCATCTGATTCGACTTTCAGTACAGTTTACCTTCCAAGGATCAGATACTCTCCTTAGGTGGACCCAGTCCCCTCCAGGGTTCCTTCCACCTTTTTGGAAAGACCTAGGTCCCCTTTGATAGTATCCACTCTTCCAAGAGTCTAACGGAAGAAGATGTGGAGAGATTGTTGAGAAGAATTCACTAGCCGCAGAGCCTGATAAGTGTCTCCTCAGGTCCTACCCCTTTGGGTCAAGAGGTCCCATCTTCCACTACACCCCCCCCCTAACAGTTCCTCCTCTGATTTCTTCCATTGTCTCAGAGTCCTTGGATCCGAGCTTTCCGGTTCTGTCTGCTTCGAATCAGTGGATAGCCTTATTCTCTGAGCCAAGATTTGCTGTGAGCACTTTGGTTCAGTTGGCTCCAGAGAGCTCTTAGAGCCAAGGCTGCCCTGTGGGATTAGAGGTGTTGGAATCAACTCTGAAGTTGTCAGAGCAATCTCTGTGCCTGGGACCCTTGGTACATGTTAGTTTGGCTCCAGATTCTGCCTCAGGAGGATTGTCCTCACAGTAGGGAGGGACAACGATCCAAAAGCTTGCCTTTTCAGATCCAGGGTCCTTTCCCTGTCTGGGGAAGTCTGTCTTTGTGGCCATGGAGAGAGCTTTGTCTGCCTCAGCAGCACAGATTGATCCTACCCCTCAGATTTTCAGTCTAGAGCCTGACCTTTCCACTGGCACAGCTAGTACCGAAACCCCAGGCTTGCCAGCAAGGTGTTCCAGTGACTTCTCATACTTCCCCAGTGCATCCCACTGAGAAGGTCTCCAAGAAGAAAACATGCAAGAAGAAGCACATAATCTCCCCAGAGGTCTCCATCACAGAAGACACATACTCTGATGAAGGTGAAGAGTCCCCACGGTCACCTGCTGAAGTTGTCTCATTTGGATATCTCCTTGAAATCCTGAAAGAGAGGTGGTTGGAAGCCCAGCCACGATTTGTCTAAGGAGTCTGTGTTCCTGGAGGCTTTTGGTACTGGCCCGCCTACCTCCTGAGTGACACCGCCTGCTGATGAGCTTATTGAGTTGATCTCTAGGCGGGAATGGAAAGACCCCTCAGAGACCTGACAAAATTATTACAGCACCAGAGAACAAACAGTTTTGGACAAAGTGTGTGCCTGTCAATGCCATGGTTGTGCTAGTGGCCACTAAGAAGGAACTTGCCAAGGAGAGTTCCACTGTCCATCCACCCAAGAAGGAGTCCTGGATGATGGATTGGTTTTGGAAGCATGTCTATGCTTCAGCAACCTTCACCTTAAGGTCACTGAACTATTTGGCACATTTCACCAGGTTACAGATATACCTGATTAAGGAACTGTTAGACACCGTCTCATGATCCGTTTCTGAAGAAGTACAAGCTTCTGTGACTTCTCAGCTGGCTACCCCTGCAGTCAATTTCCAGCTCTTTCATTAGCCTCATTTCGCACATCACAAGTGACCCTCAAGAGCAGCATGTTCAGGCATTTCCATAAGGAGGCACACCTGGTTGCACTTATGTGATTTTGCAGAGCACTTCAAGTCTTTGTTCATTAGTGCTGCTTTTGATGACATCTTTCTTTTTTTTGCCCCAATGTAAAAGACACGTTATCCAGGTGTGAGGAGGAAAGAAAGACCCAGTCTGCTGTAGGTATACATTTTTCCACACCTCAAAGATCATTTTCCAGGAGTCAATGAGGTAGTGGAAAAATGTGGTCAAGAAGTCACAGGACCCTTTTCAGGGCACACATGGAGGAGGTTCCCCCATGGGTAGAGGAGGGAGCTTGGAATGCTGGATGCTGCCCCCATGTCAAAGAGATTCTGTCTTTGACATATCCTTCCAGTGCTCCTGAAGGTAGGCCCAGTTACCTTTCTCTGGAGGCAATCGGAGGTCGGTCAGTTATCCCTGCACTGAAGAGCCTGGCTAGAAATAACAGATATTTGGGAGCAGAGAATCATTTCCAAAGGTTATATGATAAACCACAAACTAATACAACACTGTAAAGAATATCCAAAATGCCCGTACATCACCAATAAGTGACAATAATACTCTGATGACAGTGAAGACTTTATTTCATACAAAAACACAAACGTTAAGCGCTTTCACCCAGCTAAATTGGGCTTCATCAGGACGTAATAATGACAAAATGCTGGTGCTTAAATATAAAACTTGGCACCAAACATTATTTCTTTCAAAAGACATGCAATGCATTTTATCAGTTGAACATTTGTATTAAGTGTATCTGTCATGTATATACAACTAGCTGCTCCAATGCATTTCTGTAAACCGTAAAAATACGTTAATGCACTCTTATGTGTGCATTAATTAAAAATACATAACTAAATTAGTCTTGTAATTCCTTATGACATTCAATGTAAAATGTATAAGTGTAAATAAAATAAATTAAATTAAATAAATACTAATAAGGAACTAATACATGTATATTGCTAAATAACTAAAAAATACTACGACCTACTTAGTGTAGATAAATATACATATGAAATAAGTATATACCTATAAAATAAATATAAAGTATAATAAATAGAATTACTATGGTCTTGCATAAATAGCACCTGTGATCACTGAATAATAAAATATATACTGTATTACCCTTAGATCAGATTGTACATCTACAGACGTGGGTGTGAACTGTGATCTTTGTCCATCATCTAGTGTATTATTGCACATCTTATTTTATAGCCAAGATGGGTTTACTGGAAATGTGGTCATTAAGACCAGGTGGTGTTGAAGCATCCGTTAAAAGTTGCCACCACACTTCTTTATACCCGAGGAGGGCTTTATAATCACTTCCCCTGGGATCCATCCCAATAGTTTCTAAAATGGCAAACCTAAAATCATGAGACTCTCCTTGTTTTTCTATGTGCCTGTATAGGGCATTGTTGGTGTGCTTCCTTCTAATGCTATATATATGATCATAAATACGTTTCCTAAAGCATCTCTCCGATTTTCTTATGTAAAAACCTGCGCATTGAGTGCACTTAGCAAAATATATAACCATTTTGGTATTACAATTACCCTGTTTAAACTTGGCTGTAATGTTTAACCCATTCTCTATTAAGATGGCTTCCTCTTCTAGTATATATGAGCATTGATTACAGCACCCACATTTTTTGGTGTCTGCTATTTTTAATAACACCCTTAACTATTGTTACATGTTTATGATGTTCCAAATAACTCTTTATATTCCTTCCCATCTTATATAAAAAATTCGGTTTCTCCCCAGTTACATCAGAAAGGACCTGATTCACCAACATTAGATTCCAATATTTATTCAATATACTTTATACTTGCCCTACCTCAGGACAATACCTGAGGATACATGAGCGTTGGTGTTTGTCACTTACTTGATCAACCCATCGTCCAATGATTTGGGTAGAATTACCAACAAGATGTGAACTTAGTAATGGTTTATACTTCGTCTCCCATTCCTGTATAACATACTGCCTCACATTATTCATCATGTCTACCTTGTAACCCCTCTCCTTGAACAAACCTTTTATGTAATCCATTTCATCTATCATGTCATCATATTGAGATGTCATTCGTGCTGCACGAATGCATTGCCCTTTAAATATATTATATTTTACTTTTTCAGGATGATAACTGGTGATTCAAGGTAATCATTAGAGAATGTATTTTTACGGTAGATACAAGATTTAAATCCCTTATCTTGGCTGGAAATATAAGTATCCAAGTAAGCTATACCTTCCTTACTGGAGGAGTGCGTGAATTTAAGATATTCACTTCTTGTGTTTAAAAAAATTGATAAACCCATCTAATTTGTCAGTACTGCCTTCCCAAAGGATATATATGTCATCAAGGAATCTAGAATAGTGCTTGATATACTTGTAGTACATACTGGGAAAAAGAACCGTGTCTTCCCAGGCTAACGTGACCAGGTTCGCAAAAATGGAGGCACATGCTGCCCCCATTGCAACCCTTCTAGTTTGACGGAAGTGTTCACCCTCGAAATATATAAAATTATTATCAAGCACTATTGACATGCATTCCATAATTAGACATGTTGTATCCCATTCCATTGTAGTATGTTTTCTAATACTACTACACGATGCCTCCAAACCAGCTTCTTTAGGAATGCAGGAAAAAAGGTCTATAACATCAATAGTCACAAACATAAGTCCCTCTTTCCATCCATCAATAGGATATTTAGTTAAGAATTCCCAAGAATCCTTTACCATGTGTGGTATCCTGGCATATAAATGTTTTAACCACATATCTATGGCTTGCCCTATTGGGAAAGTTTTAGAGTGACACCCAGATATAATTGGTCAAAAAGGGGGGTCACTAACACTTTTGTGTATCTTAGAAATACCTACTAGCGTTGCTAGTTTGGGATACTTAACCTTGAAATAATTATATATATCCACTGTAATCCTTCCATCTATGTAAAATTCTTCTGTATAGGAATCTGTAAGCTGGTATGCAGTATTGATTTCGTTGATTGATATAGTGTCGTAATTACCCGACAAATGAAGTGTATCATACATTATTTAGTATACTCCATGGAATCGTATATTACCACCCCCCCCCTTTAATCCAGCTTCATCACTCTGATATTAAGATCTTGTTTGAGGGCCTGAAGGGTATTTAATTCAACCTCCTTTAAATTACTAATAGGTTTGCTAGTTCTCACTTTGTTATACAATTTGTATACTTCCCGCGTGACAGTGTTTTCATACAAATCAACAAATGGATGTGTTGGAGGTATAAAAGTACTTTTCTTTAATTTTGTAACTGTAGTATATGTGTGGGATGTCTTATGTGTCTTTAAACATTATAGCTAAACTGATTTTTTTGAACAAACAACTTAATTTCACAAAGACAATCCACCAGATCAAAAATGGGCGTCGGTATGAACTTCATTCCCTTAGATAATAAATCAAAATGAGTGGTACGCAACAATAGACTTGAATAATTATAAATTTTGAAATTGTTAAAACTATGTATAACCCCATCTACTGTGATGTCTTTATCTGCTGACATTCTCACTACATCTGTATTTAAGTGTGATACTGCCATGTACTTTTCCCCCGTTTTTGTCCTTCAGCTTGCCTTTTTTGTAGTTGTAATTCTGTGGCCTTTCTACTTCCCCCTTGTACCAATATGGTTGTCGCTGTTGTTTCCAACCCTGCTGAAAATTTGACCGGTTATGTTTATAACCCTTACCCTCATGAAAATTACCATGTTCAAACTCCATCCTATTTAGATTACCTTTGTCTGTATGTGTTTTATCATGTTTATTTTCATTCCAAACATATGCAAGACCATTATTATATTGTTCAACATCTCTATTAATCTTCTTGTATTTTCTCTAATAAATTTTCTGTATCTTCCTATCGGCCACTGAGAATTGCTTAACATATTTCTCCCATTGGGAGTACAATAGATCATTGGTTATTTTAGTATTAAGTTGCTCTACTTCCTGTACTAACTGACATAATTTCTCATCATTACACTTAATTATAAGTTTCATAAAACGAAATCCAAACTCATTAAACATGTGATTACATTCTGTTTTATTCTTATCTGTAATACTAATAACTCCCATAGGTATTTTAAAAAATCTTAAACCCATCGGTACAATCTCTAATGTTAAACACTTGTGTAAATATGCATTATCAATTTTCAACCCACTGATGGAATTTAATTTTTTACCCAACAAGTAAATAAGATCTTTCAGTGTCCCATTAGTAATATTTTTAGGATGAATCTCCCATTCTTGCCCTTGTGGGAGTTTGTCAAAATTACAATTATTTGTTAAAAATTTATTTAAATGCATATCCTTTGCTCCACTACATAAACTACGAGTGGGTTGTGTAGAATAAACAATACTGCTCGTTGTTCCAATAACATTTGAATAGGTTTTCAGCGGTAGTGCTCTCTTTGGTTTAGCACCTGTGCGTTTAGCTTCCTCGTCTATATCATAAAAGGAAATAGTCAAAGGTAAAGTCCATGATGGTGATTTTGCTACTGTTGAGAGGCTCAGTTACAGTTTGAACATCTGCCAAATCAATCAATCATTGGGCTCCTCCTGAAGTCTAAACCCTGGCCATTAGATATGTCGAAACTGTCCATAACTGCCCATTTTTGCAAACCTGGTCATGTTAGACTGGGAAGACACGGTTCTTTTTCCCAGTATGTACTACAAGTATATCAAGCACTATTCTAGATTCCTTGATGACATATATATCCTTTGGGAAGGCAGTTCTGACAAATTAGATGGGTTTATTATTTTTTTAAACACAAGTAGTGAATATCTTAAATTCACACAATCCTCCAGTAAGGAAGGTATAGATTACTTGGATACTTATATTTCCAGCCAAGACAAGGGATTTAAATCTCGTATCTACCGTAAAAATATATTCTCTAATGATTACCTTGAATACACCAGTTATCGTGTTGAAAAAAGTAAAATATAAAATATTTAAAGGGCAGTGCATTCGTGCAGCACGAATGACATCTCAATATGATGACATGATAGATGAAATGGATTACATAACAGGTTTGTTCAAGGAGAGGGGTTACAAGGTAGACATGATGAATAATGTGAGGTGGTATATTATACAGGAATGGGGGAAGAAGTATAAACCATTATTAGGTTCACATCTTGTTGGTAATTCGACCCAAATTAATGGACAAAGGGTTGATCAAGTAAGTGACAAACAGCAACGCTCATGTATCCTCAGGTATTGTCCTGAGGTAGGGCAAGTAAAAAGTATATTGAATAAATATTGGAATCTAATGTTGGTGAATCAGGCCCCTTCTGATATAATTGGGGAGAAACCGAATTTTGTATATAAGATGGGAAGGAATATAAAGAGTTATTTGGAACATCATAAACATGTAACAATAGTTAAGGGTGTTATTAAAAAATAGAAGATGCACCAAAAAAATGTGAGTGCTGTAATCAGTGCTCATATATACTAGAAGATGAAGTCATCTTAATACAGCAGACCGGGTCTTTCTGTCTTCCTCACACCTGGATAACGTGTCTTTTACCTTGGGGCAAAAAAAAAAAAAAGACGTCATCAAAAGGAGCACTAATGAACAAAGACTTGAAGGGCTCCACAAAATCACATAAGTGCAACCAGGTGTGCCTCCTTATGGAAATGCCTGAACATGCTGCTCTTGAGGGTCCCTCTGCGATGTGCAAAATGAGGCTAATGAAAGAGCTGGAAATTGACTGCAGGGTATCCAACTGAGAAGTCACAGAAGCTTGTACTTCTTCAGAAACGGATCATGAGAGGGTGTCTGACAGTTCCTTAATCAGGTGCCTCTGTAACCTGGTGAAATGTGCCACATAGTTCAGTGACCTTAAAGTGAAGGTTGCTGAAGCATAGACACGCTTCCCAAACTAGTCCATCATCCGAGACTCCTTCTTGGGTGGATGGACAGTGGAACTCTCCTTGGCAAGTTCCTTCTTAGTGGCCACCAGCACAACCATGGCATTGACAGGCACACACTTTGTCCAAAACTGTTTGTTCTCTGGTGCTGTCATAATTTTGTCAGTTCTCCGAGCAGTCTTTCCATTCCCACCTAGAGATCAACTCAATAAGCTCATCAGCTGGCGGTGTCACATAGGAGGTAGGCGAGCCAGTACCGAAATCCTCCAGGAACACAGACTCCTTGGACAAATGGTGGCTGGGCTTCCAGCCACCTCTCTGTTTCAGGATTTCAAGGATATCTCCAAATGAGTCAACTTCAGCAGGTGACCGTGGGGACCCTTCACCTTCATCAAAGTCTGTATCTTCTGTGATGGAAACCTCTGGGGAGTCTAATTGCTTCCTCTTGCATGTTTTTATCTTGGTGACCTTCTCAGTGGGATGCACTGGGGAAGTATGAGAAGTCGCTGGAACACCTTGCTGGCAAGCCTGGGGTTTCGGTACTAGCTGTGCCAGTGGTAAAGATGGGTGAGACTCCAAGCACAGAGATATCAAGGCTATAGACTGAAAATCCGAGGGGTAGGATCCATCTGTGCTGCTGAGGCAGACAAAGCTCTCTCCATGGCCTCAAAGACAGACTTCCCCAGACAGGGAAAGGATCCTGGATCTGAAAAGGCAAGCTTTTGGATCGTTGTCCCTACCTACTGTGAGGACAATCCCCCTGAGGCAGAATCTGGAGCCGAACTAACATGTACCAAGGGTCCCAGGCACAGAGACTGCTCTGACAACTTCAGAGTTGACTCCAACACCTCGAATCCCACAGGGCAGCCTTGGCTGTAAGAGCTCTCTGGAGCCAACTGAACCAAAGTGCTCACAGCAAATCTTGGACCAGAGAATAAGGTTATCCTCTGATTCAAAGCAGACAGAACCGGAAAGCTCGGATCCAAGGACTCTGAGACCATGGAAGACATCAGAGGAGGAACTGTTAGAGGGGGTTGTAGTGGAAGATCGGACCTCCTGACCCAAAGGGGTAGGAGCTGAGGAGACACTTATGAGGCTCTGCAGCTAGTGAATTCTTCTCACCAATCTCTCCACATCTTCTTCCGTTAGACTCTTGGAAGAGTGGATACTATCAAAGGGGACCTAGATCTTTCCAAAAAGGTGGAAGGGAACCCTGGAGGGGACTGGGTCCACTGAATGAGAGTATCTGGTCCTTGGAAGGTAAATTGTATTGGAAGTCGAATCAGATGAGTTCTGTGTCAGACCCGAGGAAGTCTGATCAGACGAATCTCTGCTCCTTTATTTTTGGATCCAATTAAATCTGTTTTCTTTAGCTTCAGATCTGAGGTTTAAGTCTGATCTGAAAGCTTAGATATTTTCTTTCTAGGATTTGAAGGGGAGGTCAGATCCAAAAGTGGCCTTTTCTTAGACTTCTCCGAAGGCTTTGATGAAGAAGAGCTCTGGGAAGAAAATTTAGTTTTTTTTTTTAATTTCTCAGGTGATGGCGCTCCAGAAAGCACCTCAAAGGAAGAAGGAAGTAACCCTTTTAAAATCAACTTGTTTTTGTGTTCAACCAGAGCTCTAGGATTAAAGGCATGACAAAGAACAATCCTCTTGAAGGTGCAGTGTTCTAAACAGTGCACACAGAATATGTGGGCATCAGAAACCAGAATTTTATGTCCGCACTTTAGACATTTTTTGAAACCAGATGGGCCTTTCTCTTTTTCTGCCATTTTAAACAGTAGCAGAAAAAATACCAGATATCCAACAAGGAAGAAAAACACAAATTATATAAACAAGACATTTTTTTGGTAGAAAAACAGAGAGGAAAAAAGAAGTTATGTTCTTATTGTAATGTTCCATCTGTGTTGTTGATCTTCATTCATGACGGATGGGTCTTGGTTCTCAGATGGGGGGCATTTTCTGGGGAATACAGTCCAAGGCACTTGATCCCCCGAAGAGTTCAACTTGCATGTCATTGTCCTAGAAATGAGAGCAGTGCTTTTAGCATTGCAGGCCCTTCCAAGATTCTCTTCTCTCGGGGACTATTGCAATTCAAATGAACAATATGTCAGTAGTTTGGTACATCAACAAACAAGGAGGGACCAGATTTTACCCTTTGTGTTGAGAAGCACTCAGGGTGTGGCAATGGGTGATCTCATCCAACCGCTTTCTCATAGCAACCCATATTAGGGGAAAGTCCAGAGTGATAGTAGACGAACTGAGCAAGTGCATTCTTCTACCTCATGAGTGGTCTCTAAGCAGGAACACGACAGAAATGATTTTCTGCCAGTGGGGCCAGCCATGCAGCAATCTTTTTGCATCTCCCCTAAACAACAAGTACAGCAGCTACTTTGCCCTGATCCCCCCCCACAGAAGGAATCACCGAGTGATGCTGTACTTCACGATTAGCCCCCCAGTCTACTATACACCTATTCCACCAATCCCGCTAATTCCAAAATTCTTATAGAAAGCTGCCACATTGAAGAGCAAAGTCTTCTTTATTGCACCCTGCTGGCCTCCGAAATATTTGGTTTCCTTCCTTTGGCCTCACTTACTTCACAAGCCTTGGATTCTGGATCTGACTCAGACCTCCTCTCTCACCTGACAAGAATGATCCGTCCAGATATACCAAACCTCAGGATGTCCTCCTGGCTTCTCCAATTCCATTAATAGCCAGACAGCCTATGCTCTCTTCCCCTGTCAAACACATACTTCCCATAAACCATCTACATGTAAACTCCACTCAAGTAAATAGAGAAAGTTTCTTTACTGGGCACGTCAAAATAATGTTGATCCAGTTTCAGTTTCCATACATAACATCCTTGAGTTTTTAGCTCTACTTTTTAAAGAAGGAGCTAGTTCCTCGACAATTAAGGTCCAATTAGCAACAAAATGTTGAATTTTTACATTGGATTTGAAGGTTATTCTGTTGCCTCTCATAAGCTCTGCAAAGCCTTTTTGCGAGGCACTCTTCTTTTAAGGCCTCCTTTTAAAGACCCTACTTCCCCATGGGACCAGAGTTTGGTACTGCAGACTGTTACCCACCCCACCCCCCATTTGAATCAACAGCCCAGTGTGATCTTAAATATCTTTCCTGGAAGGCAATATTTCTAGTTGGTATTACTTCTGCCAGAAGAATTTCAGAGAGCCCCAAGCTTTATCTTCAGAACCACTATACTTGGTCTTTCACAAGGACAGAATCGCATTGCGAACCAATGCTTCCTTTTTCCCTAAGGTGGTGTCAGAGTCTAATATCAATCAGTACACTAATTTCCCAGTATTCTTTTCTAAATTTGCTAGCAAGGTTGACTACATGTTGCAATTATTGAATGTTTACAAACAATTATGTTTTTACATACAATAAATCAAAAAACATCGGGAAAACTGACCAATTATTTTTCATTTTCAGAAATAAAAATTAGGTAAAACAGTTGCCAGAGTAACTTTAGCCAGATGGCTGAATGTATTTCTTTTATTTATAACAAATTGGGAATTACCTTATTGAAACCGTTATGGGTTCATTCAACTAGAGCCATGACAACTTTTTCAGTGTTCCAGTGTAGAGTGTCCATGGATGATACATGTGCGGCAGCAACTTGGGCTACTCCCCCATACCTTTGTTACTCATTACAAAGTGGAGCCAATCTCCAGAGGTAGGGCATCATTTAGTTCAGTAGTGCTCAGGAATATCCTTCCTTGACTCCACCCAGGATTTTAGGTAGCTGGGGACTCTGTCCCACTGGTTAAGGACAGAATGAAAATTGACTACATCAGATGAGGAAGTTATATACTTGCCATAACGTTCCATCTGTGTTGTCCATTTTCATTCTTCCTCAATTCCCCTCCCACCAATCCCCTACCTTTGAAAACTCCTGGAAGAGCGAGAGGTTAACGGATTCCACTTCCTTGATACTGAGCTCAGTATATAGTCTCTTCTCAATATGACTGCAAATATTTCTTTCTGCTATTATTAGCAAACAAGATCTGAGGTACTTGGGGGTTGTGCAATATAGGTAAGGGAGAAACTCAAGAATTTTTTGGTTGCCACAAGCTTTTGCAACAGCTGAGTCGGTTCCGAGGGATCAGATCCGAACCCATTGATTGAGGAAGAACGAAAATGGACAACACAGATGGAACATAATGGTAAGTACATAACTTACTTTTATAGTAAGTGGAACTTGCATAACTGTACTTTTCATAACCCACAACAGTATTAGTACCCAATATAATCTCAATTAAAATACAAAAAATGTGTATAAAAATTTTACATGGAATAATAAGTATAGCAGATAGCTTAATAACCAGTGCATACATAATAATCAGATGATGTAGTTAAAGTAAACCAGGTAAAGATATCTGTCTGTTAATCTGATTACAATAAAAAGACCCAGCATCCTAACAAAGCCACTGCCTGCCTCTGTTTGCTGTCCCATCTGTATTCAAACCTGCATAATTCATCCACACCTCACTGCTCTGCTAAAGATAAAAGCACCTTGTTTGAATAGCTTTCCATACCCCCCACAGACTCTGCATACACAAGACACTACCATATACTCAGGTGACTAACTCCTTCCACTTTGTAATCGTGCTGCTGACCTATCTTGCTTGACATTTGGATCCTCACCCTGTTTTGCAATCGCCAGCACTTCCCCTGGATATTAAGCCCTAATAAACAAAATTCCAATGTATCCCACATATCTTCACCATAGATACCTCTCGAGGTTTTTCAAGCCCAATCCCACACCCGTCTCACCTGTTTACATTCCTACCACATGTGTAACTGATCCCTGTTGTTTATTGCTCATCTCCAACAATCAAACACTATAACCCATCCATCCTTGTTTCACTGTTCTTGTCAATGTCCTGTATCATCTATGCAACAGCCTGCAGTGTCCATCTCCCGGAGGACCACTCTGACTAAGGATCTTAGCCATATTAAAGACAGTCCAAAACCGATTTTCTGCCACATTTAGACCAGCTGTTTCTCAGCTTACCCAAAGCCTGCATAGACTTCTGCTTTCCCAAACATCTATACAAAAACCTAATCCTACCTTTCTTTAAAATGTTTCACTTCCTGTCACTCCCTATTTGCTTTCCTGTAATCTCTTATACCATCTACCACATTACTCCTAGTACCACTCATTTAGTTTGTCATAGCCTTTAACCTATCTTAAGATAACCTGCCCCCTTTGAGTATACCATATATTTGACTTAACTCCTCAAATGATTTCTCCTCACCTCTCAACCTTCCTCCCTGCGTGAGTCATAGTTTATCATTTAAGCTCTCCCATCTAGAAATTGTCTTCGCAACATCTCCCTAGGCAGTTCTCCAGATCAATCTCAATCTTATATCCTTAATCTCATCAGTCCAAATAGCTGTACCTACATTGGCTTGTTTGGCTTTTACAGTCATCATGTTGAGTTCATCAAACACTGCCCTATAATTTATTTTGAGCCCTTCCCCCAAAGGTCCGATTCTTGAACTTTATACTCCTAACCACTTAACATGATAATTAAACCATAATAGCCATTATTTATCTTCAGAAGTCAGGGGCTTCCCATCTCACCTTTGGCTACCAGATCTTATTGTACCTTTGCTGAAATGACTTTTGAGTTCCATTCCATATAAGTTAATGACAAGCTTTTTGAATGTCACCTAGTGTCTTTTCTTGAGGTTTAAAACATACCTACCTAACTACCTAAATGTATCACGTGGTAAAATTAGCATCTATACCAAATCACTTCTCCCTCTCCATGTATTAACCTTTTTCTACCCCTGAATCTAACATTCTTCTTACCTTGACTTAAGAGTTACTCCACTTTCTTTCATGAATATCTTGAAAATTAACCTGTAAGCCCAAGTAATTCTATCCAATCCTTGCACCTCATTTAAGCCTAGAGACACCCCTTCCCCATCACATATTCTTAATACTTCTGACTTCCCATGATGGATAAATGAGTTTATGCTGTACCAAACTGAGAAAATGTTAAGATCCCCAGATTACCAGAAAGGCTCATCCAGACTCTGCTACACTTTGCTCTGAAGGAAAGGTTAGTTTGCTTTTATTTGTTGTATTTTGTATTACTTTATTGCCTTTTATATTTTGAATACTGTGATTTGTTTTCTTTACCTTGTGTTTCTGCTTTAACTGCATATTAAAACTTCAAAAGAGACAACAGCTCTGTCTCTTCTGAGTCGGGCAGAATTTTTTTCCCACCCAGTTACAGTTGTCTTGTTAAATACCACTGTATTTCTAGTTGCCTGCCTCTTATGTTAATCTGACCATATATCTCATTTCCTCTCTGCTTTCACTGGCTTGTGAGAGTAATCACAAAATCATCATTTTTGAAATCCCTCCCCTTCAACTATTTAAATTTATTGGCCATCCTACTGTATTCCATAGTACCAGAATACAAAAGTGACCACCCCTTTCAATCTATCTTGCTGTTTTAAAAATAGTAACTCTCCACTAAACCTTAACTTTTTAAACAGGTAAAACTTAAGTTACCTGCTTTCACATCTAACTTCTCTAGTGCACACTGCAGTGTGCATTTTTTTTCATCTTACCTTTAAGCATCCCTGTGACTAGCACTTGCTCTAATACCAGCTGGAAAGCACTAGGAAGCCTTAAAGTGATACAAACACTCAACTCTCCTTGTTAATAAGGAGAAATTAATCGTAGGCACTAAACAGCCTATAATTGCAAAGTACCTTGCTAAGGTAAGGGAAAACAGCTCCTGTACTTTACAAAAAAAAAAAGCACCAAACCAGGCATGTCCAAGGTTCAGCTTCCGGTGATTTCTCCTGTCCACCTGGTGAATCTGGGCATACTGGGGCAATGCAGCAATTGCCTCATGTACACAGACAACCCTCTCCTCCTACCACCCAACACTACAACCTGTGAGAGATGCACTTACATAGCCAAAATGGAAGCAAAGCTCTCTCCACCCAAGATTGTGCTAGACAGTCAAGAGGAGAAGGTTAACACCCACACTACACCTCAAGCAACACATAGCCCTTCTAAACCCACACCACCAACACCCACATATAGCAACACTAAATCCACATATGCAGAGGCCCTTAACTGTAACCTGCCCAAGCAACAAGGACCTCTGAAGCTGAAACGCAAACAAACACCAATCACAACCAAAGTGTCACATAGCTCACAACACCAGTGTGCCACCCAGCAACAGCCCCTAAGGCAAGACAACGTGCCTAACACTTTAGTCATAGGTGACTCTATAGTCCGGCACACTGATGTCCCACTCGTCAGGTTGAACCAGGAGAAAATTAGTCAGCTGCCTGTCGGGTGCCAGGATCCGCCACATAACGCATGCACTCAGGTCACTCCACAACAAGTACAAATATGACTATGTCATTGTCCATGTTGGAGTGAATGACTTGAGACATACCTCCTTGGACTACATGAAAAGAGACATGGAAGAGCTCTCAGATCATGTGGCCCAGGCATGTATGACCCTAGCCCTGAGTAGCATCTTGCCTTCGCCCAGAATGATACCACAATATAAGGACAAAATGATTGACTTCAACAATTGGCTAAGCCTCTGGTGTCATTCAAAGGGGATCCAGTATCTGTCTGCCTGGGGCGACTTGATCGACAGACCACGATGCTTTGCCAGAGATGGTCTGCACCTGTCGCCCCTGGGATTCAGGTTACTGGCTAAGGCTCTTGCCACTCCTATAGTGCCTTTTTTAGGCAAAGTTCAAAGGACAAAACCACCACCGTAACAGGTACAAGCATGCAAAATCTGAAGGTAATGCTGCTCAATGCTAGAAATCTAAACCTCAAAATGCACTCTCTCGAGGCACTCCTAAAAATGGAGAACATCAATATCTGTGCAGTAACTGAGACCTGGTTCAAGGCTTCAGAGAGCACCCCTGCAATACCAGATTACAACTCTTACCACACTTTTTGGCCACCAAACCAGGACCGAAACACTAAAGGTGGAGGAGTGTCAATTTTCACCAAGGATATTCACACCTCCAGGCTAGTTGCCCAACACAATGCATCTGAAATTCTCCAGGTGCAACTAACACTAGGTAAGACTGCAATCCAAATTGTAGCTTGCTACAGATCCCCCACCATGCCCCAAGATTCTCACTACACCTTTCTAAACTACTGGAAAATATTAAGATAGAACCAAACACCCTAATAATGGGTGATTTTAACTACCCTGCCATTAACTGGGAAAAATACTCGTGTACCAACACCTTTGCCCAACGGTTCTTGGAATTCATAAATTCCAATGCCCTGGATCAACTAATCCATAGTCCACCAGGATGTCCAATATCCTAGACCTGGTCATTACCAACATGGAAAATCGATGCCCCACACCTATGGTCACCCCCTCGTTAGTCAGGTCTGACCATAAGCTAATCACCCTTAACATCCACATCCCACCCCCACCCCCCAATAAGGAAACCTCCATAAAAAACTTTTCCAAAGCCAACTTCATGCTACTCGGGTCAGAAGGGACAAACTTCATGACAGCCATGCAGATGAGAACTGAAAGTTCAACTGCTGAATCCTACACTAAGGCACTGTACGAGCACATCCACTCATGCATGAATTGTGCCATCCCAAATTGAACCAAGATGCTCTCCTCCAAAAAAAGGAAGCCAGTCTGGTGGTCCCCTACCATAAACAAACTTTACAACAAAAGGAAGAAACTGTTGCAGAAAAGAGGAAAATCCCAGGATGCAAAAAACTCCCTTACCAGCCTCAGTAAGAAACTGAGATCCCTCATAAAATCCTCCAAAGCTAGTTACGAAAATAAAATTGCCAAAGATTCCAAAGACAACTACAAGGCATTTTATAACTATGTCAAGAATCTAAATGGCAATGCTCAGATCTGCTCTGAGCTAAAACAGAATGGTATTAAATATACTGATCCCAAGGATACTGCCAATATCCTGGCTGATCAATTCAGTGCCAACCTCACCCCCTAAATGGCCCATCTCAGTACTGGAAGATTGTCATATTCCTGTAATAACGGCCATACAGGTAAAAAACACACTCTCCAAAGCTAAGAATACAGCATCCATGGGACCAGATGACATCCCGGGCTGTGTACTACATGAACTACAATATGAACTGGCACCTCACCTAAGTGACATGTTTAATCATAGCCTCGCCTCAGGTTTCGTGCCCACTGAGTGGCACAGAGCTACAGTTATCCCACTCCACAAGGGGGGATCCACCTTGGATCCTGGAAACTACCGTCCCATCAGTCTGACGAGCCTTATCTGCAAGGCCATGGAGCGTATTTTCATGGAACTTATAAACAAAGACATTGGCAACCTTCAAACACTGGACCCCACCCAGTTTGGATTCGTGAAGGGCCGATCTTGTCTCCTGAACTTATTGACTTCTTTGAATCAAGTCTCCAGAGCCATGGACAAGGGTAGTGTGGTTCACACAGTCTATCTAGACCTTGCCAAGGCCTTTGACACCATCCCCCACTCTGAAATCATAGATAAACTTACTAAGCTGGGCATTAATCCCTACGTCACCCAATGGGTTGCTAACTGGCTTACTGATAGAACCCACACTGTAAAAGTAGCCGACTCCAAATCCAGCTCCAGACAAGTGACAAGTGGAGTACCTCAGGGATCAGTCCTGGGACTGCTCTTGTTTGGCATCTACTTCTCTGAAGTACAGGCCAACACTAAGGGACTCTGGCTAACAAAGTTCGGAGATGACTGCAAACTGGGAGCCATTATTGAATCCCACAAATGATGTGGATACTCTACAAAAGGGCCTTACAGAAACAGATGCTTGGCGCCAGAGCCATGGGCTCAAGCTCAATGCCAAGAAATGTATAGTTATCTCCTTTGGGAAAAAACATGTACCCATGAATTACCATATAGGTGGCAGTACATTAACACCAAAAGTGTGATAAGAGACTTAGGCACACAGGTGGATAGTGGTCTCACTTTAGATAACCACATCGCCACAACAGTCAGGAAATCCTTCTATGTGGCACACTTCATCACTAAGGGCTTTTCATCCAGAAAAAAGGAGGTCATTGTCCCACCGTACTCATCCCTCATTAGACCCATTCTAGAATACAATGCCCCGTTTGGTATGTACCTCTCAAGACATCTGCAACAACTGGAAAGGCCACAGAAATACCTCACTAAAAGAATCACAGGCCTAAAGCAGATGCCCTACACTGACCGCCTTAAAAAACTCCAGCTATACTCTGTCTCATATTGTCTACTCAGAGACGATCTCTGCTTACCATACAAGGCCATGTCAAACCCAGAGCTGTTGGACATGCTACACTTAAAGAAGTCCCAATCCCTCAGAGCCACACGCTCCAGGGATCTAAACCTTGTCATCACAATAAACAAAACATGCTGGAGGAATAGGTTCCTGACCCAGAGACTCCCCAGACTCTGAAATAGATTGCCCATACATGTCAAGCAGAGTACCTCTTTGGCCCTCTTCAAAAGGAACCTTGACGATTGGATGGGAGAAAGGAAATTCACCCCGGGGATCACGCCAGTCGCCCTGCTAGACAAGGGTCCAGGGAAGTAAATAGTGTGGGAAGAAATAGCCAGGGAATTGTTATGGCTAGGCTTGTATAGGCACTAGGGCTGATAGCCTAGTACCAACGTATGAACTGGTTGCACTCATCCTGCAGTAAAATCATTCAGTTTTTTGCAAAAATGGTAGTTTCCACTAATATAATTTATTGCCCTGACCCCAAAAAGGCCTGCAGTCTTTGAAGCCAAGGTTGTATTACAGCTAAAAAATAACTAGATAATGGGTGTCCCAGACAGATCTTAAGAATCAAATCTGCCCTTTATCTGAAACCCCTGTTTGTGACCATAAGCATCAGCAGTTGCTTATAAAGCACCTTGAGCCCATTTAACCAGCACCTCTGACCTACAAGTTGCTGAAGCAATAAAACCCCCCCACAGTGCACCATCAAAAGCAAAAGCGTTTTGAATTTTCATAAACACAATTTCTGCCCTTCCCAGTCCTGCCCTGCTTACTCCAGTCTGTAAACTTAATGTTCTAAAATGATTGGTTGAAGAATGACCCATTACAGAAGCAGCCTGCTAGTGCTCAATTAAGTTGAATAAAAAACTCTCAACTCTAGCTAACTGTATCACAGCAAAATGGTTTGCTTCTGTGTTACATAAGCAAATGTGCCTATAATTTTTAACGTCTATTCTGTCTTTGTTTTTGTGTAAGATCATTACAGTTGCCTCTGTGCTTGACACTGGTAATCTTCCACAATCCAGAGCCAGAGTAACACCTCTACCAGATCTAAACCTACCATTTTATGGAAATCATTTGGATTTCCGTTAGCCACCCACAGCTTTTCCACTTTTCAGATGTCTAATAGATTGAATGAATTCCCCCTTTTAATTACCTTAAGTCCTTCCCTTTCATTGGCTACCAGTACCCCCCCCACACACACTATTCATCAGACATCACATATTTTCTTTACTCTGTGTAACACTTGAAGAAAGCTTCTCTAATCTCCCTATTAGTCCTTTTAAGATTGCCTAAACCATCTTTAGCACTATGGATCCAGGCCTTCTTTCTTTGCATATAAGGTTTTAACAGCAGAAGTTTAGTATCAGTTTCTACTTTTACTCAGGAGCCTTCCCCTCTTCTGGTTAATTCAGCCTTAACCTTAAGAGTGCAGAATGAGTTTGTCTACATTTGATCACTTCTTCTGTGATGGATAGCTTTATCCATACTCATTCCAAACATCCTACCTTCTTGAAGTATTCTTAATTTATTTTCTAATATGCTACTTTTATGCATCTTTCCTTGTGCCCCTCAGCGGTTAGGGCATCAGAAGCTTCAGGGGTACTCGTTGCTGAAGTGTGTTTACTCTGCAGACTTTGTGAAACTGTCATTCCGCTAGTCATTCTTCAAAGCAGATCAGTATCCTTCTGGAGAAAACCTTCCACTAATCTTTTTTTTCTGATGAAGTCATTCTCATAACTCCACCTGACATCTTGTGTGGAGCACAATCACCACACATAGCCCTAACCCACATTCTCTGGGTGAAAGACAAAAATTTAAATCACTTCTAAAATAACTATTCTGAATCCTTCATCTCTAAGCTTCTCCATCTGATTAAACTAGAGTATAGCAAGGTCTTCTATATTTGGGTCCTAAAATGAACTAAAAGTAAAGAATCTAATCTTTGTATTCCAAAGTCCCATCACCAATTTTCCGTCAGGGTCGTATGTTCTGAACCGGAATGCCCACCCATCTTTTCCTTCCTTTTTACAGGCTTGCTGCTACATGGTTCAGAAAATGTGATATCTTTACATAGATCAGAATACAACAAAAACATTATCAGTAGTCATTTTCACTGCTTTAAAAGATTTAAATACTAACAAGAACAGAAAAATAAACATCCTCCTGCAACCCGAGTAAGTAAATAAAAAATAATTTAATAAGCATTCTTGAACCCCCCCCCCCCCAAGTTGTATCTTGTACTATGACTGTAACAAAGCACAAATATGTAAAAAAAGCAAACACCACAAAGCCTTAGCATTTATACAGCCTGTCAGGGTAGTAATTTATAGCTGTTATACCCAAGAAACACAAAATTTGGAATAAAAATGCAAAACTTACGAAGTGGTGTTTACAGTTTCACTGAGTCAACATAAAGTTAACATCACATATTATCAGGTTTGCCAGATTTCCGATGGGCCAGATAGGGACAAAAAAAAAAAAAAAGGTCTTTAATGCGGAACATCGCAGTTCTGCATTAAACACAAGTAGCTGTGTGTTTAGCCATTTTTGATTGGCCCGTATGCCGGTATATGAGCCAATCAAAAAAAAAAATCACAAAACTGAGCTACTTCTGTTTATGCGGAACTGCAGCAGTTCTGCATTGAACAGAAGTAGCTCCATTTTACAATTTTGTTTCGATTGGCTCGCATACCGGCATACTGGCGAAACAAAAAACAAAACGGAGGCTATTTCACCACTATTTTAACTGGCAGAGCAGGACTCTGGATCAGGCTGCTGATCCCGGGAGAGACCCACTCAAATAGGGACGTCTGGAAACCTGGCATAATTATAAATACATTTATAAAGCTGTAGCATATAAATGTTTGTTAAAATTCAAAAAAGTAGTTCAATAGTTTGCAGAAAGTTGTTAATATGCAAGATGAGAAAAATACCACTCAAATCCTAGTGTTATCAAAATGTTATGATCGTAAACAGCCCCGTGTTTTGAAGGGAAGAAATTCGACACTCAAGAATTCTTCACACTTTCCTGCAAAATTACCATTCTGTTCAAATCTTATATATAGCATACACTTGAAACACTTACTAACCACTGTACAACTCATGACATTCCATAATGAGCAGAATCTTTCCGTCAGAAATGGAGAACTCATGAAAATCTTCCATTGTTCAGCTCCTACAAACAGCTTCATTCAACCTAGGAATGTGCTGTAGGGACTGATAAAAGAAATAAGAGAAATTAAGTGCAGCCTGTTTAAACAACTCAATACAGATCTCAAGAAAAAGTACTCATTACTTCATCTACTGATGTACTTTTCATTTGGCGCTTCCATCTTAAAGTGCAGCACATTCAGTGTCCTGCAGTCATTCATGGTTTGCTGTTTGTCGCTACTTCATGTCAAAAGATCTTGCAAGTCACTACCATTGCTCTTAATACGTCTCCTTCCAAATAATCTTTGGTTTCAGTTTCACTCCAATCAGTATTACATACAGCATTTCCTTTTAAAGCAGATCTCCTCCTTACTACATTTTCTGCCCCATCTTCCAACCAATGATGTTCCAAAGCAGGGTCACCCAAGGAGTAATTTTCTGACTTCTGTCATTTGGGGGGGTGGGTGGCTTGTGAGTGTTCTCTTCTTGCACTACCTGTGGAGAAGTAATGCTAAGTTGTACAGCTTACACATTATCTGTTATGACTGGCTTTAATCTTTCCTCCACTCCACCTTTCCAGTCTTACTCAACTCTAAAATCAGCAGTTCCCACCCATTCATTATTTGTGTGATCCATGTAGTACATCAGTGTGAATGTGCATGGTCCCTTTCTTATTACAGGCCTAGAACCACTTTCTCTTGCAAAATAATTTCAAGGTGGCTGGTTGTACTGTGAAGACTGCCAACATTTTCTTGTTTTATAGACCAAACAAGTAGGCATCAACGGTTTCCTCAGAAAATAAATTTGAGTGACATATACTCCTCCACCAATCTGTTTTACAATCTGCAGTAACTAAGCTGCAAATACAAAGCAGCCATCATAATTAAACAAACCTGTGGCACTTGTCCCAAGTGTTCACTGTTTACAGGCACCCTCCCTACTCTCTGCATTCAGTCTGTCTGAATATCTAGCCACTCTGTACCTTCTTTTGATCACTGCATCCAGTGCTCAGTGCCTTTTACCCTTCTTTCACTCTAACATTCCTAATGTTGTCCTGTCCTGCAGTGTACTTCAGGTCAATATGATGATGCATTAAATAATCAAAACTGAAGCACAGTTCTACAACACAGTTTTCTGTAGCTCTGACCTGCCCTTCCAACATACCAGTCATCCCCTACAAGTCCTCCACAACAGCTGCTGACTAGCTTCTCTTACCTCTAGTTAAAATGCAGCCATCTTCCACGAGACAAGAAATTCTTTAACTTTTCTTTCATTTTAAGTAAAAAATGCAAATTCCTGTAAGCAAGCTTACAATAACTGCAGGTATGGTCATATCAGCTAATCAAATCCAAACTGAGAGGAGATACTGAATGCACTGAACCACTACACTGTCTGGAACACACAACTTAAGCAAAGGACATCCCCCTATACATACTGGAAACGTCAGCTATGGCATCACAGCTGTTTAAAACTTGTTTTTTATGACTTATAAGCAGCTGAACAGAAGCTGCACAGCATGGCTTCTCAGTGGAAAAGTGCCACTGTACAACAGGGCTGAAACCGAAGGGTTATGCAGTCTTCAGATTTGACTTTTTAAATGTTATATTTAAGTTGTACCCTGAAGTTTCACTCCCTTCCAGAAGCAGAGAGATAATGCTTCCACTTTACAGGGCACTGGCCATAGTACTGCTTGAGTACTGTAGGCTATATGAGAGACATCAAGCTGCTGGAAGCAGTTTAAGAGAAAGCTTCCAGAAGTAGCTGTGGGCTGGAACGGAAGTAATATGACTGGAATCTGGAGGAGCTTGAAGTCTTGTCATTTGAAACAGAAGGAATGTGGGGCAGGTCATGTCCAGACGAATGAAGGGGTCATTTTAAGCAGGAAAGACTGAAGGGAAAGGTGGGGACATTAGCAGCAGATTGTAGGAGCTAACTACTCCATGGAGCTTCAAAAATACTTTTAAGAATATTTTGGGACCGTGGAATGGATTACCAGAATGGCTGGTTGAGACAGAATCCCCAGAGCCATTCAAGAGGGCATGCAATGGTTAGAAAAAAGGGAGAGGGAAAGAGAAGGAAAAGATGGGGGAGGTAAGTAGACTCTTAAGGCACTCAAAAGGTAAGACTAGGTAGACATTGATCTGATGTTGTCAGTCTTCATTCTATCCTCACAAATGGGTTTGGATCCGACACTGCTGATGCTACAGCTCACAGCCACCAGATCTCTCAAGTTTCTCCTTTATCCACAGTGCACCTTGCCAAATACCTCAGATCTTGTTTGCCGCTAATGGACATGGTCTACCAGTCTCTCTCGAGCCTATGAGAGAAGTACAGTTTTTTTTTTTCTTAAAATTCTTCTGCATTTTGTTCTCCATAGTTTCCATTATACCTTTGCAATCCTTACTGTTTTTACTTTGTACTTTCAAACTTCTTCTTTCTGTTTTCTATCTTGCCCTTGCGACTTAGTCGTATTTCCAACATACCATTGTTGGTACCTCCTTCTGTGTTGAACTTGAGGGTTGTAATCTTTTCATTTACTTTTCTTCACTCTCCCTCTTTTTTGTGACCTGGTCATAGTGCTGGTTTCCTTTGGTGGTATTCCTTTTCCTTCCTTCAGGTTTCCTCTCAGAGTTGTGATTTCCTCTTCTGAGACTTCCCCAGATCATCCCATTGATGAAGTACCCTTGAAAAGGGTGTGCAAGAGGAAGCACCTAGACCCCCTGCAGGAGTCCATCACCGAACACACAACGAAGGTGAAGGGTCCCTACAGTCATTTCCTGAAGATGCCCCCTTTAGGGACATAGAGATCTTGAAACAGAGAGGTGGCTGAACATCCTCTAATGCTACACCATAGGAACCTGTTTTTCTAGAGGCTTTCGGTAAAGGACCCTCTACTTCCTTGGTGACTCTGCCTGCTGACGAGCTGATAGGTATGATCTCTAAGTGGGCTGAGTCCACAGATTCAATACCTCCGAGACTGGACAGGATAATGGCATCACCTGTGGACAGACAGTTTTGGGGAAAAGGGATTCCAGTTGATTCCATGGTCATTGTGACGGCCAGAAAGAAGGACCTAGCTGATGAAAATTCCACTGTCCTTCCCCCCAACAGGGTCTCAGGCGATGGACAGACTGGAGAAGCATGTCTTTGCTTCAGTGACCCTTGGATTATGATCGTTCTACTGTCTGGCACATTTTTGTTAGACTTCAGAGAGATTTGACCAAAGAGTTAGCGAGTACTGTGTCAGGAACTGTATCTGCAGAAGTTAAGGATTCCATAAGTTCTCAGTTGGCAACCCTGCAGGCAGATGTTCTTCGTGTTTCGCTGTTGCAGTCCTCGCATATGGGTTATCCGGCTCCCGGTAGCCCTCAGGCAGCCCGAATACCAGAGTCCTTGGTATATGACATCAGCTGCAAAACTGATGTCAGAATGTCAGGTATAAAGGGAGGCAGCCAACGCCATTTCCTCAGTCTTCTTGCTACGGAGCCCGAAGCAGATGCAATTCGCACTAGTGCCGGTCGGCCATTTAGCTTCTTTTTATAGGTTCATAGGTGGGTACTAGGCTATCTGCCCTAAGGCATTTATAAGCCTAGCCAGAATGTTTTGGCTTTCGCCGTCCCCTTAGATTAGTTCCCTGTGCCTCTGTCTAGCAGAGCCACTGAAGTGATCCTCGAGGTATACTTTCTGTTTCCCATCCATTCGTCAAGGTTTCTTTTGAAGAGTGTTAGCGAGGAGCTCTGCCTAATGTAGATTGGGATCTTGTTCCAAACCATGGGAGGTCTCTGGGACAGGAATCTATCCCTCCAGCACGTCCTATTTATTGTTGTGGTAAGGTTTAGATCCCTAGAGCGTATGGCTCGAAGGGGATAAGGTTTTCTTTAGGTGGAGCATGTCCATCAATTCTGGGTTGTACATGGCCTTGTATGTTAGGCAGAGATCACCTCTGAGTAGGCGGAATGCAACCGAGTACAACTGGAGTTTCTTCAGTCGAGTTGCATAGGGCATCTGTTTGAGGCCATTAATCCTCTTGGTGAGGTACTTCTGTGGTCTTTCCAGCTGTTGCAGGTATCTTGTAAGGTACATCCCAAATGGGCATTATACTCTAAGATGGGTCTTATGAGTGATAGGTAGAGGGGCGCAATGACCTCTTTTGATCTGGATGCAAACCCTTTTGTGATTAGGTGGGCCACGTAGAAGGATTTTCTAACCACTTTGGCAATGTGATTATCAAAGGTAAGATTACTATCTACTTGGGTCCCCAGATCCCTTATTATGTCTTCCATATTTAGGGGACTGACACCTATGTGGTAGTTTTTACTTTCCGACTACCAAGTTGAAGACACCTTCAGATAAGTACCCCGTTGGGGATCCTCTTTTCTTGCTTTAACAAATGTCAGATAAAGGTAATAACGGTTTTGCCTGTGAAAAACAGATTCCGCACCATGATTTCCATTCCTATTATATAACTTGTTTGGGCCTTGAGCAGAACGTCCCTAACTGTGATCTCTGTGCTTCCTTTAACCCATGTATCATGCATGTTGGAGTCTGGCCTAAGTTTGTTGATGTTCATCGTGTTACACTGCTGCAGTCATCACACTTGGGTTATCCTGCCGTCAGGCGGTCCCACAGTCGGCCAGAGTTCCAAAGTCTTGGTCCGGCATTGGTTGCTATTGCTTCTTCCCTGACGTCAGAGCGCCAGGGGTATATAAGAGGCATCCGCCGCCATTTTCTTCAGTCTTTCTAGCTGCGCGGTGGCTGAAGAAGAAGTAGTTCGCAAGTGCTGGTCGTCCGACTCCTGAGATTTTCAAATCGAATTTCAGACCGAAGTCTTCATTAAAGCTAAGTGCCCCGTTGGGGAAACTTTTCTTGCCTCAGTCCAATGTCAGAAAAAGCTAACAATTGCATTTCTTGTGGGAAGCAAATACCTCATAAGGACTTTCATTCTTATTGTATTCCTTGCCTAGGCCCAGACCACAACGTCACAGGTTGTCGGTTTTGTGCTAGGTTTAACAAACGAACTATAAATCGTCGGTTTGATTTTGCCCGACATTATTTTGGTAGGAAATTTAATTATACCATGCCGTCGGAGCAACCGACGACCGGAATGCATAAAAAACACAAAGATAAGGACAGGCAGCCGAGACTCAAACCAGACTCCGAGGCCTCTGATAGGCCAGTCGGGTTTTCAGTGAGGCGCCTACGCATCCCCTGACGACCGTTGGTTTAGAACCCCAGGCGGTATCCGATTCCCAGGCGGAGATTGCTAGGCCTTCACAACCTTTAACTTTAGGCCCTTCGACTCAATGGCTGAAGGACATTCCGGTGCAGCTGAAACGCCTTCAGTTGCAGAAGGTGTCTTCAGACCGACTACACTCACAATTAAATCCTATGCAAAGCTGAAAACTCCTTTAAAAGCAAAGAAGACTGTACAGCAGTCTCCAGTACAAGGCCCCATGCCTAAGAAACAGATGCTTAAGATGGCTGAAGACTTAATTACACTAATCAGGGGTTCCCATCCCCTTCCTGCTAAAAGGCCTAGACAGGAGGAGGACTACGCTTCCTCTGACCAGGTTTCAGTTTCCTCAGATTCTTCTGAGGAACAGGAATATTCTTTTCCCCCTTATGAAGATTCTGATGCTGAAAAGTCTATTCCTTCAGCATCTCCCCCAGAAGACTACTCTTTTGGGGAAACTTTACATACCATGAGGGAACATTTCCACTGGGAAGGCCAAGATTACTAAGAAAGGCTCCGAGAGTTCCTTTTACTACCCCAGCACAGACCACTTGCTATTCCACCAGTGTTAGACATTGTGGATGATGTTTATTCAGAATCTAGCCTTAACCCAGATTCACTACCTCCTGCACCAGCCAAACCAGACAGATACTACAACGTCCCTGACTCACACAAATTCCTATATAAAAGCCCTGTTGCTGACCCAGAAACCATTTCCCAGGGTCCCAAAGGGGTTAAGGCCTCTATTGCTAAAAATCCTGTACCCTCTTAAAGGGATTCTAGAGCACTAGACAGATTATAGGTTCATAGGTTTATACTAGGCTATCTGCCCTAAGGCATTTATAAGCCTAGCCCAAATTTTTGTGGCTTACGCCACCCCTTATATGAAAAAAATACTGTGCCCATTAGTTTGTTTTGCCTCTGTCCAGCAGTGACACAGAGATGATTCCCGGGGTAAACCTACGATCTCCCATCCACAGGTCAAGATTTTTCTTGAACAGAGCCAGCGAGGTGCTCTGCCTCACATGGACCGGGATTTTATTCCACAGCATAGGGAGTCTCTGAGTGATAAATCTATCCCTCCAGCACGTCCTATTTATATCCGTGCTAAGGTTTAAGTCGCTTGCTCTAGTGGTTTTGGTGGATTTGGATTTTTGAGGTGGAGCATGTCCATTAATTCCGGTTGGACATGGCCTTGTATGTCAGGCACATGTCACCTCTGAGCAGATGGTATGCGACTGAATAGAGCTGGAGTTTCTTCAATCTGGCAGCATATGACAGATTTTGGAGTCCCTTTATCCTTTTGGTGAGGAACGTTTGGGGTCTCTCCAATTGCTGCAGATGTCTGGTGAGATACATCCCGAATGGGGCATTGTACTCGATCATTGGTCTGATAAGTGAAGAGTACAGGGGAACAATGACCTCACTAGATCTTGATGTGAATCCCTTCATGATCAGGTGGGCAATGTAGAAGGTCTTTCTAACCACTTTAGCAATGTAAGTGTCAAAAGAAAGGCCACTGTCAACCTGGGTCCCCAGGTCCCTGATGACCTCTTCTGTGCTTAGTGGATTGCCACCTATATGGTAGCTTGGGGTTACCTTGTTTTTCCAGAAGGGTATGACTATACATTTTTTGGCGTTTAACTTCAGGCCATGGCTCTGGCACCAGCTATCTGTTTCCGTGAGGCCCTTCTAAAGGATATCCGTGTCCGATGCACTTTCCACTATTTTCCAGATGGGGAAAGAAAGTATATACCTCAGCTACTCTAGCTATGAGGGCCTTAAATTGCCAGTTTCACATGCTGAAATAACAATATTTGATGTCTCAGTTAAAACAAAAAATGATCACACATACAGAGAAGCCTGATTACAAGGAAATGCAAGATTTGTTGCATGCAGCTGAACAAGTGGGAAAACATACTTTGCAATGTGAATTTGATTCATTGGAAGCTTCTTGTAGAGCAACAGTGACAGGGTGTGTCATACGTAGGCATGCTTGGTTAAAAGAACAAACTTTACCTGATCATGTTAAAGCAAAGTTATTGGATGCACCTTTACAGCAGGATGTTTTATTTGGTGTAAAAGCAGAAGAGGTTTTAAAGAAAATGGAGGATAAGGCAAATTCTATGCAGACGGTCAAGGATTTTTTACAGGTTCAACCCCCTCGTTTCAGCAGAAATTGGCCAACCAAAAACTGGTCCTTTCTAGCTTCTGACAGACCACAGAGGGGCAAATACAGACGCCCAAGGGGCAGAGGTCAGTCACAAGGCTTCTACAAGCCTCGACAATGGGGTGCCACAACCCAGAAAGGAGGAGAAGACAGGTCTCAAACTATCAGAAGACAAACACAATGACTTACCCCTCAGACTGCCAAGCAAATCCCTCTTGGCAGCTCCCTTGGGAGGAAAACTAGCACTTTTTGCAGACAACTGGCACATCGTCACAAAAGACAAATGGGTCCTAAATATTGTATCTCAAGGATACAGATTCCACTTTCACACTTTACCAAGGATAAAAGGAATGCCAAACCTGCCACCAAATCAATGGGCAGAGGCTCAAAAACAAATTACAGCTCTCATGGACATGAGAGCCATTCAACAGGTTCCTACACAGGAGCAAGGACAAGGATTTTATTCAAGACTCTTTCTAGTTCCCCGAAAGGATAAAGCCTGGAGACCCATTCTGGACCTCTCAATTCTAAACACATATCTGGAAGTACCCAAATTCAAGATGCTAACACTACAGCAACTTCTTCTCAAGCTGGGCAAGAAGGCTTGACTAGTAACGTTGGACCTCAAGGAGGCATACCTGCATGTCCCTATTAGACAAAATTGCAGAAGATACCTCCTATTTATAGCAGGTTCAACCCATTACCAATTCTCTGCACTGCCCTTTGGCTTATCTACTGCACCCAGGGTCTTCACAAAATGCCTGGCACCAGTAACTGAATACTGCAGACAAAGAGGAATTCAAATATATCCATACCTGGACGACTGCCTTATTCAAGCAGAAAGCAAGGACATTCTTTTAAAGCATCTGGCGTTTGTCAAAAAACCTATTAAGTTGCCTAGGGTACACAGTAAACGAAAAGAAGTCAAAACTAGTGCCCTCACAAGACATAATATTCCTGGGTGCCAGCTTAAATACAACGGCCCAGATGGCTTATCTCATGCAAGACAAGCAAGGATAACTGACTCAATACTTAAAAATGATGGCAACAAAGACCCAACTCCCTGCAAGAAAAATTCTGCAGGCCTTGGGATTCATGGCATCTTGCATTCTACTAATACCATATGCAAAACTGCATATGAGGAAATTACAATGGTACCTGAAAAGCGTATAGACTCAACACAGCCACAGCTTGGAAACAATAATACCACTCATTCCCTGCCTTCAACAGGAGTTTCTATGGTGGGCTCAGGCATGTCACCTCAACAAGGGTCAGCTTTTTACCTTACCCACAGCCAGGCAAACTATAACAACAGATGCATCGGATTATGCCTGGGGAGCACACATGGCAGGACAAGTGTATTCATTGCAAATGGTCTGCAGATCAAAGGCATCTACATACCAATCAAAACGAGATGCTAGCTGTACAAAATGCCCTAACAGCTTTCAAGGACCTCCTACATCCAGGACAACACCTAACAAAAACGGACAACACCACAGTGATGTGGTACATAAACAAGCAAGGGGGCACACATTCCTACCCCCTATGCAGGCAAGCAATGACCTTGTGGAACACAGCACTGACCTACCAAGTTCAACTACAAGCACAATTCCTGCCAGGGAAGAAAAACACATTGGCAGACGATCCAAGCAGAAACATCATAGATCCTCACGAGTGGAAACTAGATCCATAAGTATTCACAATGATAACTCAAAAATGGGGGAGCCCAGACATAGATCTGTTTGCCTCCCCCCAAAACTACCAACTACGGAAATTTTGCACAAGGACATACCACACAATAGCTTGGAAAGTGGACGCCCTCTCATTCAGTTGGAAAACATTAACAGTGTATGCCTTTCCTCCACTGCCTCTTCTGGCAAAGTTGCTGCTGAAAGCCAGATTAGAGAGGCCACAAATGATACTCATCGCTCCAGACTGGCCACGCCAACACTGGTATCCAATACTAAGCAACATGGCTCAAGGCCCACCATGGATTTTACCTCATATTCCTCACCTGCTCACACAGCAAAACAATCAGATTCTACACAGCCAGCTCAAGACTTTAAATCTGGCTGCATGGCAAATTACCTAAACAACCAGTCAACACTTCTCTCTAAAGCTGTTATGGATGTCATTCTGGAGGCCAGGAGGCCCAGCACCAGGAAAGCCTATTCAGACAAATGGAAAAGATTCTGCACCTGGAACCAGGCTAAAGGCCAAAATCCCCTTGTCCCAAATATTTCTCCGATTCTACAATATTTAACTGAGATGTTGCACAAAGGACTTTCCTTTTCATCTATTAAGATCCACGCCTCCGCTATTTCAGCTCAATACAACACGGATCCTCCTATATTTTCACATCCATTACTAAGACAGTACCTCAGAGGGGCTAAGAACATAAGACCACCCCGGAGAGCACCAACACCAACTTGGGATCTCAACTTTGTTTTGGAAAAACTTACACTACAGCCCTCTGAACCAGCTTTTACAGCTGTTTTACAGTTTCTCTCATGAAAAACTGCCCTGCTGCTAGCAATAACTTCAGCACGAAGTGTCTCAGAGCTACAGGCCCTAATGGCAGTGGAGCCTTTCATCATTTTTCATCAAGACAGAGTCGCTTTACGAACTAACCCTTCCTTTATGCCAAAGGTGGTATCCAGTGTGGCCCTAAACCAAACCATTCATTTGCCCACCTTTTATCCAAACCCCCAGAACAAAGGGGAAAGGCTCCTACACTCTTTGGACATTCACAGGCAATTACGTTATTACTTGGATAAAACTAAGGCTTTCAGAAAATCTGACCAGCTCTTTGTATCCTATGCTGCAGGATCACAAGGAAAGGCTATCTCAAAACAGACCATTTCAAAATGGATAGGACATTGTATCCGTTTCTGCTACACACACTATGGGAAACCTTTACCTGGTAACATTAAGCCCCATTCCAGCAGGGCTACAGCAACATCAACAACCTTCCTCAGAGGGGTACCAACCAAGGATATTTTGGAGGCTGCAACTTGGAGTTCAGTGCACACCTTCACCAAGCACTATCACTTACCTCTATACTCTAAAACCAGAGCTGGCTTTGCCACTGCAGTTCTGCAGGGCCTACTATCTTCTCCAAACCCTGTTTAGTTCCACCGCCCATCCTTAGCTTTGGGATTCAACCCAAGTGCGATGACTGCAGCAGTGTAACACGATGAACATAGTACAGTTTTGTACCTACTATAAATGTAGATGTTCGAGTGTTCACACTGCTGCAGTCCAGGTTACCCTCCCTCCATCCCCTCTGACTTAGCTGAACTTTTCTATACCTTTCTATCCTGTATAACCTTTGTGGTGTATTTGCTTGTAACTGAAGGTATTCCTTTTATTCCTTTTATATGTTTTATTAGCAATATGTATTGCCTACCTACTTGGGGGCACCTGACATCTGGGGCAAGAAAAACTGAAGAAAATGGCATTGGATGCCTCTTGTATACCCCTGGTGTTCTGACGTCAGGGAAGAAGTGACAGCAACCGACACTGGACCAAGACTTTGGAACTCTGGCCGACCGCCTGACGGCAGGATAACCCAAGTGTGATGACTGCAGCAATGTGAACACTTGAACATCTACATTTATGGTAGGTACAAACTGTACTGTATGGCGTCTTCTGGTCTCCCGACTTCAGATATACCTAGGAAACGCAAAGACAAGGACCGCGACAGGCCTAGGGTTAAATCTGCTGACGACGCAACCGTGAAATTGGTCGTCAGCACAGAGGTAGTCAGTGAGGCGTTTTTACAGCCCCTGCACTCCACAGATTTTCAGCAGCAGGCCTCTGCTGAGACCTTTACGGAGTCCTCCATGCCGCAGGTTGCTATTTTGTCTTCAGACCCTCCGCCTGTTGCCGCCTCAGATGGGTCCGGAGCCACTTTGCAGGCACCGGCTTCTGCTGCCTCTTATTTTCGACGTGAGACCAGAACCAGACCAACTACCTTAGCTCAGACTTCTGCAGTTGCTAGGCCTCCAGAGTCCCTCCGGAGTGCTAGTAAACCTTCCAGCCGCAAACCTACTCACAAGCAGGCGTCGGCCTCCCCTCCTGTGCCTCAGTCCCAGTTGGTAAAGATGGCTGGTGATCTTATTTCCCTGATTAGGGGCTCTCACCCTCCCCTTCCAAGAGGGCTAGGGAATTATCCCCTGATGTTTTGTCTGTCTCAGATTTGGAGATTTCCAGTATGTCTGCTGGTGAAGAAGGAAATTCTCAACTTTTTTCTGGCTTTAAGGATTCTGATGCTGAGGACTCTATCACTTCTGCCTCCCCTCCAGAAGATTTTTCCTTTGGGGATACTTTGAATACTCTTAGGGAGCATTTTAAATGGGAATGTCAGGATTTTCCTCAGTTTAAGAAAAGAATCCGGGAATTTTTGGATTTGCCACAGCATAAGCCTCTGGCTATACCTCCAGTTTTGGAAGTTGTGGATGATGTTTTCATGGAAAATTCTTTTAACTCCTAATTTTGTTCCTCCTGCCCCAGAAAACCTGATAGGTATTATTGGGTTCCTGATTCTCATCTATTCCTTTTTAAAAAATCCTACTGCTGATCCTGAGGTTATTTCTCAAGGCCCCAAGGGTGTTAAGGTACTATTGCTGAAAATCTTGTGCCTTCTGATAAGGAGTCTAGGGCCTTTGACAGGTGGGGTAAAAAAGTCTATAACTCTGCAACTCTTGCCATTAGATCCATAAATTGTCTTTTTCACATGCTAAGTATCAGCAGCATACTTTGGAGGCTATTAAGACTAAACTTGGGGATATTCCTTCCATGTCGGAGAACAAAGATTTACAAGACTTACTGAATTCTGTCGAGTGGCCTCCGAAAGACATGCGTGAATGGGCGTGCCTTTGCTGAAGGTTGGGCGTCGGGCTAGGAACTCGGCACCATAAAAATAGACTGCCAGTCATTAGCAGACCGGAGTTCCACTGTGGCGACCCCTAACCGGGAAAATCCGAAAAGACAAACTGAATTCTGCCACTTTAATTAATAAGCATTCACTTCATTGTGGTTTTGACACTTTGGAGGCTTCCTGCAGAGCAGCAGCCACTGGTTCCATTATTAGAAGGCAGGCTTGGCTCCGGGAGCAGCCCCTTTCTGAACCTATTAAATTTAAATTAATGGATGTTCCTTTGCACAAAGACAGTATTTTTGGTAATAAGGCTGAGGAGGTACTGAAGAAGTTGGAGGATAAGGTGAAATCTGTAAAAGATTTCCTTCAGGTTCAGCCTCCTCAGTTTAGTAGGCATTATCCTTCCAAGAATTGGTCTTTCCCTGATCCTGGCAATAGTTCTAGGGGTTTCAGATCTTCCAGAGGGCAGGCTTCTGCCCCTCAAAGGGCTAAACAGTGGCATTCTTCTGCTAAATTGGGGAGTTCTAAGCCAGCTTCCCAAAGCAAACATTCTCAATGACTCCGGCCTTCTTGTGCCTACCTCTGTGGGCCCTGGGTTTCCTTTGGGGGGAAGGTTAGTCAGGTTCGCAGAGGTATGGTCTACCATCACAGATGACATATGGGTGCTCAATATAGTAAACCAAGGTTACAAGTTTTATTTTCACACCTTCCCTGTTCTGCAAGGGTACCCAGACATACCCAGAACTCTCAGGGCAGAGGTAGAAACTCACATTTATTTTCTACTGGCTATGGGGGCTATAGAGCCAGTTCCTGCAAATCAGACAGGCCTAGGTTTTTATTCAAGACTTTTTCTGGTACCCAAGAAAGGGGGCACCTGGCGCCCTATTCTGGATCTGTCTATTCTAAACACTTTTCTGGTGATTCCCAAATTCAGGATGCTCACCCTTCAACAGTTACTACCATTGCTGGGCAAGGATTCATGGCTGGTAACTTTGGATCTCAAGGAGGCTTATCTGCACGTCCCAGTAAGGGAAAGTTGCAGGCAGTTCCTTCGCTTCAGGGCTGGGGAGCAACACGTTCAATTCTCTGCACTGCCCTTTGGCTTATCTACTGCTCCCAGAGTTTTTACGAAGTGCCTGGCTCCAGCCATTGCTTTTTGCAGGGAGAGAAACATTCAAATTTATCCTTACCTGGATGACTGTCTCATTCAAGCAAACTCCCCAGAACAACTAGAAAAGGATTTGGATTTCGTGAAGAACATTCTCACCTCTTTGGGTTACACTCTCAACGAAAAGAAGTCAAAGTTGGTTCCTACAGGGGAGATCGTTTTTCTGGGAGCGAGTTTGAATACAGCCAGCCAGATGGTATTCCTCCCTCAACAGAAGCAAGAAGATCTTTCGGCTTACTTCATGAACTTGGCAAGCATGACCCAGCTCTCTGCAAGGCAATTCCTGCAAGCACTGGGGTTCATGGCTTCATGTGTTTTGATGATCCCGTATGCAAGGCTGCATATGAGAAAACTTCAATGGTACCTCAAGAATCTTTGGTGTCAACACACACAGGACTTAGACTTGATTCTTCCCTGTCTACAAATGGAGTTCCTCTGTTGTGCAACAGCCTGTTCTCAGAACAAGGGTCTGCCTTTCCGCCCACCACCTGCCAGCCAGACTCTCACCACAGATGCCTCAGATTTTGCATGGGGGCTCATCTGGAAGGCAGGGGCATACAAGGGACTTGGAACACCCAGCAGATTCATCTGCACATAAACTTAAAAGAATTGATGGCAGTGCAGCAGGACTTGCTGGCTTTCAAGGACCTACTCTACCCTGGGACTCTGCAGATCAGGACAGACAATACCACAGTCATGTGGTACATCAACAAGCAAGGGGGGACTCACTCTTACCCCTTGTGCAGACAAAGCATGAGACCATGGTCCATAGCAGCATGCATGGACTTGCGTCTAATAGCCCAGTGTCTTCCAGGGAGGCTAAACTCCTTGGCGGATCATTTGAGCAGACATGTTCTGGATCCTCACGAGTGGCAACTGAATAAGGTCATTTTCCATCGCATCACTCAGCATTGGGGCACCCCACAAGTGGATATTTTCTCTTCTCATACCAATCTTCACCTTCCAACCTTCTGCACCAGGGAGTTTCACAACAAAGCTTGGAGGGTGGACGTGTTGTCCTTCCCATGGGCACATCTCTCAGTTTATGCATTCCCTCCTCTGCCTCTTCTTCCCAGAGTGCTGCTAAAGATAAGGGACGAAAAACCAAAGGCTATTCTGATAGCACCAGATTGGCCCAGGCAGCATTGGTATCCCCTCCTTCGCAGTTTTTCCCAGACTCAGCCTTAGCATCTTCCCCTGGTACCAGATCTGTTGGTTCAGGAAGGGGGAAATTTCCTTCATCCTCATCTTCAAACTCTGCATTTAACTGCCTGGCTAATACTTTAAATCTTTCCCAACAGGTGGTTGAAGTTATTCACGAGGCCAGGAAGCCTAGCACCAGAAAATCCTATGCAGATAAATGGCAGAGTTTTTGCTCATGGATGCTGGCTAAAGGAGAAGACTCTTCTTATCCTTCTCTTTCCCTCATTCTTGATTACTTAGCAAGATTGCTTAATGGTGGACTTTCATTTTCTTCAATCAAAATTCACGCTTCAGCAATTTCAGCTCATTGTTCTTTTGAGCAACCCATTTTTTTCTCACTCTTGATGAAGCAGTTCCTGAGGGGAGCTAGCAATCTTAGACCACCCAGAAGAGCTCCTACTCCTGCTTGGGATCTTAATTTTTTCCTGGAAAAACTTACTCTGCCTCCCTTTGAACCAGCTGCCTCTGCAGATTTGAAGTTTCTATCCTGGAAGACTGCTTTTGGCTATTACTTCAGCCAGAAGGGTTTCGGAGCTGCAAGCCTTAATGGCAGTAGAACCTTTCATTATTTTTCATTCAGATTGGGTTTCTCTGAGAACTAATCCCTCCTTTATGCCTAAGGTAGTTTCCAGTTTAACCCGTAACCAGTCTATTCACCTGCCTACATTTTTCAACAATCGCCAGAATAAAGGGGAAAGGATTCTGTACTCTCTTGATGTGCATAGACAGCTGAGATTTTACTTAGGACTAAATCCTTTTGAAAATCTGAACAGTTGTTGATTAGATGTTCATCGTGTTTCACTGTTGCAGTCATTACAATTGGGTTATCCAGCTGGCAGGCTACCCACAGTCTGCCCGAGTTCCAAAGTCTAGGTCCGGCGTCGGTTGCTGTTGCCTCCTCCCTGATGTCAGTGCGCCAGGGGTATAAAAGATGCAGCCGACACCATTTTCTTCAGTCTTTCTTGCCGCGCGGTGCCCAAAGCAAAAGCAGTTCTCAAGTGCCGGTCGGCCGACTCATGAGATTTTCAAAATTGAATTTTAGATCCGAAGTCTTCATTAAAGCTAAGTACCCCGTTGGGGAAACTTTTTTTTCTTGCTCCAGACTGATGTCAGAAAAAGTTAACAATTGCATTTGTTGTGGGAAGCAAATACCTCATAATGATTTTCATTCTTACTTTATTCATTGCCTAGGCCCTGACCACGACATTGCTAGCTGTTGGTTTTGTGCTAGATTTAACCCAACGCACTATTAAGCATCGGTACGATTTTGCCTTTCATTACTTTGGCCGAAGATTCAATTATATAATGCCGTCAGAACAGCTGACGACTGGAGTTTATAAAAAACGCAAGGAAAAAGAAAAGGACAGGCATCCGAGGTCCAAAACCGATGACGAGGCTTCCGCTAGGCCTGCCACCGGTTCTCAGTGAGGCGCTTTCGCAGCCCCTGACGCCCACTACCTCAGAGCCACAGGCCGCTTCTGACTCCCACGTGGAGCCAACTAGGCCACAGGAAACTCAAGGTATTGGACACTCTGAAACTATTCCCTCAGATGGGTCTGGAGCCGCTGAGCAGGCATCGGCTTCTGGGGGTGTTTTCAGACCTACACAATTATATATAAAGCCAACCTCAGCTTCAAAGGCAAAGACTAAAGCAGCTCTAAAGACAAAGAAACAAGTACAGCATTCTCCTGGACAGACTTCCATGCCTAAAAAACAGATGCTTAAAATGGCTGAAGACCTAATTACTTTGATCAGGGGTTCCCATCCCCCTCCTAATAAGAGGCCTAGGCAAGAGATAGAATATGAATTTTCAGATCAGGTTTCCATTTCCTCTGATTCCTCTTCTGAACATGAATATTCCCTTCCTCCCTATGAGGATTCTGATGCTGAAGAATCCATCCCTTCAGCCTCGCCTCCTGAGGATTATTCTTTTGGGGAGACCCTGCATATTATGCGGGAGCATTTCCATTGAGAGAGCCAAGATTACTCTGAATCCAAGAAAAGGCTCAGAGACTTCCTTTTATTACCCCAGCACAGACCCCTTGCTATTCCTCCTGTTTGACATTGTACATGATGTTTTTACAGAGTCCGGTCTATCTCCTGACTCTTTACCACCAGCTCCTGTAAAGCCAGACAGATACTACAGGGTTCCGGATTCACATAAATTTCTTTTGAAAAACCCTGCTGCTGACCCAGAAACTATTTCTCAGGGTCCCAAGGGGGTCAAGGCTTCCACTGCAAAAAACCCTATTCCCTCTGATAGGGATTCAAGGGCCCTGGACAGATGGGGAAAGAAGATTTATACTTCTGCTACTTTGGCTGTAAGAGCTTTAAATTGTTAGTTTCATATGCTTAAATATCAACAATATCTTATGTCACTGCTTAAACAGAAAATGTTGACAAATTCAGAATGTGCAGAAAACAAAGAAATGCAGGATTTATTGCATGCCGCTGAACAAGTGGGAAAGCATACTTTGCAATGTGGTTTTGATTCTCTAGAGGCCTCTTGCAGGTCCGCAGTTACAGGCTCTGTCATTAGAAGGCATGCTTGGTTAAAAGAGCAGAATCTGCCTGATCATGTTAAAGCAAAACTTTTAGATGCTCCATTACAACATGATACCTTGTTTGGTGTTAAAGCAGAAGAAGTGTTGAAGAAAATGGAGGACAAAGCTAAATCTATGCAAACAACGAAGGATTTCTTACAGGTACAGCCTCCCAGATTTAGCAGGAACTGGCCTACAAATAATTGCTCCTTTCCAGTGTCAGACAGGCCACAAAGAGGCAGATACAGACGCCCCAGAGGCAGATCACAGCCCCAAGGCTCATACAGGCCTAAGCAATGGGGTGCTTCTAGCTCCAAAAGTGGAGAGGAAAAATCACAGCCATACAGGAAACAGTCTCAATGACTTTCCCCTACCAACACCAAGCACTTATCTTCTGGCGGCACCTTTGGGGGGGAAACTAACACTTTTCTCACAAAATTGGCACAGGATCACCCAGGACAAATGTGTCTTAAATATCGTATCTCAAGGCTACAGGTTCCACTTTCACACCCTGCCAAGGCCAAACGGTATGCCAAACCTGCCGCGCAATCAATGGGCAGAGGCACAAAAACAAGTTTGATCCCTCATGGACATGAAAGCCATTCAACAAGTACCACAGCAAGAGCAGGGAATAGGATTTTACTCAAGACTATTCTTGGTACCCAGAAAGGACAAAGCCTGGAGACCAATACTGGACCTGTCTATCCTAAACACATTCCTGGATATTCCAAAATTCAAAATGTTGACTCTGCAGCAGCTTCTGCCCATGCTAGGCAAGAAGGCTTGGCTTGTGACTTTAGACCTAAAAGAGGCATATCTGCATGTCCCAATCAGACAAACATGCAGAAGATACCTCAGATTTATGGCTGGCTCAATGCACTACCAATTCTCTGCACTGCCCTTTGGCTTATCTGCTGCGCCCAGGGTCTTCACAAAATGGCCTGGCACCAGTGATTGCATTTTGCAGACAAAGAGGAATACAAATATATCCATACTTGGACGACTGCCTTATTCAAGCAGAGACAAGGACACTCTACTACAGCATCTGGCGTTTGTAAAAAGGTTACTAACAGGTCTAGGGTACACAGTAAACGAAAAGAAATCAAAACTCGTACCCTCTCAAGAGATAATATTCCTGGGTGCAAGCTTAAATACAACTGCCCAGATGGCTTATCTCATGCCAGACAAAGACAACTGACTACTTATTTCAAAATGTTGGCAACAAAGTCCCAGTTATCTGCAAGAAAAATTCTGCAGGCTTTGGGCTTCATGGCATCCTGCATTCTACTAATTCCATATGCAAGACTGCATATGAGGAAACTTCAGTGGTATCTAAAAAGTGTTTGCACTCAACATTGCAACAGTCTGGAAACAATAATTACCCTAATTCCCTGCCTGCAACAGAAGTTTCGATGGTGGGCAAAAGTCTGTCACCTCAACATGGAACAGCCATTCACCATACCCACAGCCAGGCAGACATTGACAACAGATGCATCAGATTATGCCTGGGGTGCCCATATGGCAGGAAGATGTATTCAGGGCACATGGTCCACAAGTCAAATGCATCTACATATCAATCAAAAAGAGATGCTAGCTGTACAGAATGCCCTGACAGCTTGCAAGGATCTACTTCATCCAGGGCAACTACTGATAAAGACGGACAATACTACAGTCATGTGGTACACAAGCAGGGGGCACACATTCCTATCCCCTCTGCAGACTAGCCATGAACTTGTGGGACACAGCATTGACTTATAAAATACATCTGCAAGCACAATTCCTGCCAGGAAGGATAAATACTCTGGCAGACAAACTAAGCAGAAACCTAATGGATCCCCACGAGTGGAAATTGGATCCACAAATATTCAGCATAACAAAGAACTGGGGATGCCCGGACATAGACCTATTTGGCTCCCCTCACAACTACCAGCTACAGAAATTCTGCACAAGGACTTATCACAAGCAAGCATGGAAAGTGGATGCTCTATCTTTCAGCTGGGAAAACCTAACAGTATATGCCTTTCCACCTCTGCCTCTCCTTCCCAAGGTACTCCTCAAGGTCGGACTAGAAAAGCCAAAAATGATACTGATTGCCCCAGACTGGCCCCGCCAGCACTGGTACCCAATCCTAAAGAGCTTGTCTCAAAGTCCAGCTTGGACATTACCTCAAATTCCTCACTTATTGACCCAACAAGACAGTCAGATGCTGCACTGCCAACTCAGGACCTTAAACCTGGTAGCATGGTGAATAATGTAGCCATTCAAAACACCTCTCTCTCTAAAGCAGTGATGGATGTTATTTTGGAGGCCCGGAGGCCTAACACCAGAAAATCTTATGCAGAAAAATGGAAGAGATTCTGTGCTTGGAACCAGGCACAAGGTATTGACACGACTGTTCCAAATATTCCTCAGATTTTGCAGTACTTAACTGAGATGCTGGATAAAGGCCTTTCTTTTTCATCAATTAAAATTCATGCCTCTGCCATTTCAGCTCATTACAATACAGAACCACCTATTTTTTCACATCCATTACTAAGCAGTACCTCAGAGGGGCCAAAAACATAAGACCTCCAAGGAGAGCACCAATACCTGCATGGGACCTCAACTATGTCTTGGAAAAACTCACACTGCCTCCGTTTGAGCCAGCCTGTGCAGCTGATATAAAATTCTTATCCTGGAAAACAGCTCTGCTCCTAGCAATTATCTCCGCTAGACGAGTCTCAAAGTTACAGGCACTCATGGCTGTGGAACCTTTTATCATTTTCCA
The DNA here is from genome assembly GCF_019279795.1 of Protopterus annectens. Lineage (NCBI taxonomy): Eukaryota > Metazoa > Chordata > Ceratodontiformes > Protopteridae > Protopterus > Protopterus annectens. The sequence continues at coordinate 206,899,200 of NC_056750.1, forward strand.
TCCTGACAGGGTTTTTCTAAGGACAAACCCTACATTTATGCCTAAGGTAGTGTCCAGTGTGGCCCTTAACCAGGCAATTCATTTGCCTACTTTTTATCCAAATTCACAGAATAAGGGTGAGAGACTTCTGCATTCTTTGGACATTCACAGGCAGCTGTGCTTCTACTTGGACAGAACCAAAGCTTTCAGATAGACGGAACAACTTCTAGTGGTGTATGCTGCAGGAACAGAAGGAAAGCCTATCTCAGAACAGACTATTTCAAATTGAATAGGCCACTGCATTCGTTTCTGCTATTCACAGCATGGCAAATCAGTGCCTAAGGGCATTAGGCCACATTCAACCAGAGCAGCAGCCACTTCAGCAGCCTTTCTTAGAGGAGTACCAACCAAAGACATCTTAGAGGCTGCAACTTGGAGTTCAGAGCATGCTTTTACAAAGCACTATCACTTACCTCTCTACTCTAAGTCCAGGGCAGGCTTTGCCACTGCAGTTCTGCATGGCCTGATAGCCTCTCCTAATTCTATTTAGCACCAGCCTCCCAACCTTAGCTTTGGGATTCAACCCAATTATAATGACTGCAACAGTGAAACAGGATGAACATAGTACAGTTGTGTACCTACCATAAATGTAGATGTTCGAGTGTATTCACTGTTGCAGTCCAGGTTACCCTCCCAACATCCCCCTTTCTACCTTGCTGGGACTTATCTGTACTTCTTTATTCATAGGTTCATACTAGGCTATCTGCCCTAGGGCATTTATAAGCCTAGCCAGAATGTGTTTGGCTTTCGCCACCCATTTTAAATTTATTTTGCTATGCCCTTTTTCGAGGTTAGTATACTGTGCCTCTGTCTAACAGTGACACAGAAGTGATACCCGGGGTAAACCGGGGTAAACCTACGATCTCCCATCCACTCATCAAGATTCCTCTTGAAGAGAGTCAATGAGGGACTCTGCCTAACCTGGACTGGGATTTTATTCCAGAGTGAAGGGAGCCTCTGGGTTATGAATCTGTCCCTCCAGCATGTCCTATTTATTTCAGTGCTGAGGTTCAAGTCTCGAGCGAGCTCGATGGGATTTGGATTTTCTGAGGTGCAGCATGTCCATTAATTCTGGGTTGACATGGCTTTATACTGCCAGGCACAGATCGCCTATGAACAGGCGGTATGCCACTGAGTAGAGCTGGAGTTTCTTTAACCAGGCAGCATATGGCATCTGTTTGAGCCCTTTGATCCTCTTGGTGAGGTACTTTTGGGGTCTTTCCAGTTGCTGCAGGTGTCTGGTAAGGTACATCCCAAAAGGGGCATTGTACTCAATTATGGGCCTGATGAGGGATGAGTAAAGAGGCACGATGACCTCCCCTGATCTAGATGTGAATCCCTTCATGATTAGGTGGGCTATATAAAATGTTTTTCTAACCACTTTGGCCACGTGGTTGTCAAATGAGAGATTGCTATCAACCTGGGTCCCCAGGTCCCTAATTACTTCTTCTGTACTTAATGGATTACCACCTATGTGGTAATTTGTGGGCACTTTGTTTTTGCCAAAGGGGATGACTATACACTTTTTGGCATTTAGCTTGAGGCCATGGCTCTGGCACCAGTTGTCTGTTTCTATGAGGCCCTTTTGGAGGATGCTTGTGTCGGCTGGAGAGTCGATTATGGCGCCCAGTTTGCAGTCATCTGCGAACTTGGTCAGCCACAGTCCTTCTGTGTTGGCCTGTACCTCCGAGAAATATATACCTAACAAGAGAGGTCCCAGGACTGAGCCTTGTGGGACACCACTTGTAACTGGTTTGGAGACTGACATTGCTCCAGCAATTCTAAACATGTGTGTTCTGTCCTTGAGCCAGTTTGCAATCCATCTAGTAACATAGGGGTTTATATTTAAGCTGGTGAACTTATCTATAATGCCCGAGTGGGGTATTGTATCAAAGGCTTTTGCGAGGTCCAGGTAGGCCATGTGGACCACCTTCCCCTCGTCAATGGCCTTGGTGACTGTTTCAAAGAAATCAACCAGGTTTAAGAGGCAGGATCTGCCCTTAACAAAGCCGAACTAGGTAGGATCCAGTGTTTGTAGGTCCCAATATCTTTATTTATGAGGTCCATGATGATCCTTTCCATAGCTTTGCAGACCAAGCTAGTCAGGCTTATGAGGCGATAGTTTCCAGGATCCGTTGAGGCACCACCTTTATGGAGAGGGACCACTGTTGCTGTACGCCACTCTTTGGGCACATATCCTGTAGTAAGGCAGAGATTGAACAGTAGTTTTATGTTTGGGTTTAGCTCTTCTTGGAGTTCATGTAGGACGCAGCCCGGGACACCGTCTGGTCCCATTGATGCTGTGTTTTTTGCTTTGGAGAGGGCGGCTCTTACATGAGCATCTGAGATGTTAGGGGGGCAGCAATCTGCTGGGATAGATATTTGCCCTTTTGGTGGGGAGAAGTTTGCTCTGAACCCGTCAGCTAGGATGTTGGCAATGTCTGTGGGTTCGTGTATTTTTGTCATTTTGGACTAATTCTGAGCATATCTGGGAATTACCACCCAGGTTCCTAACAGAACTAAAGAAAGCCTTGTGATTATCCTTAGTGTCCTGTGCAATTTTTCTCTCGAAGCTGGCCTTAGACAATTTTATGTGTGCCCGTAGTTTTTTGCTAATACTGATCAGTGATGCCTTCCCTTTTTGGGATTATGCTCTATCATTTAGTAGCTTCCTCCTTCTATTGTATAGTTTGTTTATGGCTGGGGTCCACCAGACAGGACGTCTGCCTTTGGAGGATTGGGTCTTGGTTTTATTTGGGATGGCATGATCCATGCATTCCTGAAGGTGTTCATAGAATGCGTTTATAAAGGATTCTGCAGTCTGGGCCGTATTTTCCACAGGCCCGGGGGCTTTGAAGGATTCCACCTCAGTTTTGAGGAGTGTGAAATTTGCCTTAGAGAAGTTTTTCACTGTGGTTTTCTGGGCAGGGGTGGGATCGGGATGTGAATATCCAGTGAGATTAGTTTATGGTCTGATCTTACCAGTGAGGGATACACTTCTGGTCTGGTTCATAGAGTCCCCATGTTGGTGATGATCAGGTCCAGTATGTTTTCCCCTCTTGTGGGAGTGGTAACAAGTTGTTCCATAGCATTTGAGTTTATAAATTCTAGGAACCTTTGGGCTAGGGTGTTGGAGCTTGAGTAATGCTCCCAGTCTATGTTTGGGTAGTTGAAGTCGCCCAATATAATGGTGTTTGGAGAGACCTTCATATTTTCCAGTGTTCTCAGGAAGGCCGAGTGGGGTTCCTGGGTTTGGGAGGGTGGTCTGTAGCAGGCTATAAACTGGTAGGCAGTTTTACCCACTGTTAGTTGCACATGGATAGTCTCTGATGCTTTGTGCTTTGCCACCAACCTGGAGGTGTGGGTATCTTTGAATATCGATACTCCCCCTCCTTTCGTGGTTCGGTCCAAGTTTTGGGGCCGAAAAGCATGGTATGAGGTATAACCTGGTAGTGCTGTGGTGCTCTCAGGAGCCCTGAACCAGGTTTTTGTTACTGCACAGATATCGATGTTCTCCATGCTAAGGAGAGTTTCGAGTGCATGCATCTTCTGGTTTAGACTTCTGGCGTTGAGTAGCATTACTCTTAGTTTCTTATCCCTTGTGATACCTGTGGAGGTGGGTTTGTCTTTTGAGCCTTGACTAAAAAAGGCACTATGGGGGTAGCAAGAGCCTTTGCCAATATCCGAAAGCCCAGGGGTGACAGGTGCAAGCCGTCCCTAGAGAAGCATCGTGGCTTGTCGAGCATATCATCCCAAGCTGACAGGCATTGGATCCCCTTTGAATGTCACCAGTACTTAAGCCAATTGTTGAAATTGATCATCTTGTCTTCATACTGTGGCATCATTCTTGATGAGGGTAAGATGCTACTCAAGGTCAGGGTCATACCGGCCTGAGCTACATGCTCAGAGAGCTCCTTTATGTCTCTTTTCGTGTAGTCCAGGGAGGTACGTCTCAGATCATTCACACCAGCATGGACAATGACTGAGTCATATTTGTACTTGCCTTGGAGTGACCTGAGTGCTTGTATTATGTGGCGGATCCTAGCGCCCGACAGGCTGCTCACCGTGACCCTCTCCTTGTTCAGCCTGGTGAGCGGGACGTCTGTGTGCCTGACGATAGAGTCACCTATTACAAGTGTATCAGGTGTGTTGTTTAGTCTTAAGGGCTGTGACTGTTCGGCACACTGGCTTTGTGAGATATGTGTTGCACGTGTTTTGTTTTGGGGTAGCGGCTGCTTGGGTGTCTGCTTTGGAGGTCTCTACTGCTTCGGCAGATCTTTATTTAGAGCCTCCGAGTATGTTTTTGTGTGATTATGTGTTTGGTTTGTTGTCGTGGTAGGTCTATGTGAGACTGGAATTGTAGTGAGTGTGGTTTCCTTCTCCTCCTGATTGGTTATGCCAGTACTGAGTTGAGAGAGCTTAGCCTCCAGTTTGGCTATATGGTTGCATCTCTCACATGTGTTGGAAATTGTTGGGAGGAGGAGAGGGTTGTCTGTGTACATGAGGCAGTTGTAACATTGCCTCAAGATTCCCAGATTCACCAGCTGGACCGGAGAGGAGATTGACAACTCACCTTTGGACATGCTAGAATAATATTGGGAATTCCTTAATAATTGAAAACCAGGGCCAGTGGGGAGTGAGGTTGTAGTGCTTTTAATTTTTAGTGCTGACTTATATAATTGCTTTAGTGAGCAAGTGCCAGGTAACTTAAGTGCAACGTGTTACAGGTAACTTAAATGCCAAAACGACAAACAGTAACTTTCTTTCAAGTGAAACAAGGAAATAAGTACAGTAAGCAATGCAGATATCACTAGTGATCCACAGAAGCTGAGAAGCCGCTATTAGGTGGAATTATGCCCAGGGAAATAACAAGCAAACAAACAACAAGCATATAAACAAAGCTAGATTCAGCAGGCCTGGATCTATATAACCTATGTGGTGCATTTTCTTGTAAATGAAGGAAAAGTTGGTTTTTGTATATGCATGCTTATTGGCATAATTTAGCCTACCATTTTAGGGGCACCTGACATCTGGGGCAAGAAAAACTGAAGAAAATAGCGTCAGATGCATCTTTTATACCCCTGGCGCACTGACGTCAGGGAGGAGGCGACAGCAGCCGACGCCGGACCTAGACTTTGGAACTCTGGCCGACTGCGGGTAGCCTGCCAGTAGGATAACCCAATTGTAATGACTGCAACACGAAGAACATAGTACAGTTGTGTACACTTACCATAAATGTAGATGTTCGAGTGTATTCACTGTTGCAGTCCTGGTTTCCCACCCTCCATTCCCACTTTTTCCTAAGGCACAGACTACATATTCTTATTTTTTGTATGACATGTGTCCAGGGTGCTTCCTTCCTGGGTTAGCCTTCTTTTGGGGGCTCCTGACAGTTAAGGCAAAAAAAACTGAGGAAATTGTATTGGCTGCCTTCCTTTATACCTAACGTTCTGACATCAGTTTTACAACTGATGACAGCCGACGTCATATACTAAGGACTCTGTTATTTGGGCCGACTGAGGGCTACCGGTAGCCGGATAACCCATATGTGAGGACTGCAGCAGTGAATAGACTCGAACATCTACATTTATGGTAAGTGTACACAACTGTACTTTTCCAATAGCTCCATGAGGTTAATTTCCTACGTAGCAAAAGGAATTTCAAGAGTGGCAGGTTCAGGCATTTCCATGAGGAGGCATGCCTGGATGTGCTTAATCAACTTTGTGGAGCCATTTAAGTCCAATTTCGTCAGTGCTCCCTTTGATGGAGCTAACTTTTTTGATCCTAAAGTGAAAGAAACACTCTCTAGGTGTGAGAAAGATGGTAAAATCTTGTTTGCCATGGGCGTACATTGTTTGGCTCCCTAGAGGTCCTTCTCCAGGAATCAAAGGAGTGGCTGAAAAATGTGGTTAAAAAAATTCCAAGGTCCATTCCATGACACACATGGAGAAAGTGCTCCCTGAGGGAGTGGGGACTCCAATGGATGTCATCATCCCTGTGGCAAAGGTGGCCTGCAAAGCCAGGGTTTATGAGAATCTTTCTTAGATACACCCTACCAGTGCTCCTGAATG